>NC_141022.1:19527500-19752500 GCF_052040795.2 Danio rerio
TTGGGTTACTTAAGTGTACATATATTATTTTTATTTTCTGTGTGACCACTGTTACAAAGGACAGGATATCTATAAAGAATTTTGTACAGAATATATTCAGATATTGCATGAAAGGACATTGTGATGTTTTAAATAATAGTGTTGGAGATTTAGCAACCCTTTAATGTTCCCATATTTATGAAAAACATTAGTAGTTCTAAAGCAACTGTTTCCTTGAAAAAGAAATGATATCATTAGAAACTGAATTGGAAATGACGTTATTTTAATGACGTTATTTTTTAATAGGGTTTGTCTAACCCCATTACTTTATTCAGTATTTGGTCAAAACCATAAGGGGTTACGTTGTGCCACGCTCTCCCCTAAAGGTAAATTTAGAAATACTTTCTTTTTTTGTGTGTGTTTTCCAACTTTTTCTGATTTGGGGTCGAAAATGTTTCCTACATATTTAGTCTAGAAACACTGCTAGAATTTTATTAATGTACATCCAAAGTTATTTGAAATATTGTTAACAAGCATTATCATGGTATTTTGATCTCTGAATGCTAGGCTACAGATTGTGAAAACTGGCATACCCGGACACCTCCCTCTTCCCCTTTAGTAGCCTAGGCTATAAATGATATAGCGGCCTGCCATAGTAAGTAGCACTCACTGCTCGTCGACTCTGTACGTGTGAAAGAGACTCGTGTGTCTTTAAGAGAGCCGCATTACAGGTGGGATGACGCTGTCGGAGAGACTCGGTGTGGTGGGGACGATGCGTTTGGTGGGTTAACAGCACTCATTTCTACCCCTGTCTCTAATGCTGAAGAAAAGCTGGTGTCTGTTATTCACGGCCGAAGACGGCGACGCGATTCTTCTCCTCAGACCCGACGCTAATGCTGTATCCATGTGCAATGCTTTTGACAGCTTTACCCCAACTAAATCTAAAGGTACGTGAGGCTTCAGTGGCCAAATGCGCATCGACTTCATCGGTGGTTGTGATTTTGGCGACTGTAATAACGCATGTGCTTGTTGTTCTGGTGTTGTTTGGATCGCAATAGGCCGTCACGTAGGTACAATGCGCGAATATTATCAGCCTGTTGCCAGGAAACAAACGCGCTGTTGCTGTCACACTGTTGTTTATGAACATGATCTGCTCGTCAATCAATCGGACAGTCTCGGGGCCGCTGATGCACTTCGGTGGCTCGTGTCCTGTCGTGTCACCCTCACTTCTGTGATGGGATTCGTTTATCAGGGCCCGATCCATCAGCGCAAAGCGCTCAATTATTCGCAATTATTTGTGGCATCACTGTCGCGCTGCATTGAAACAGGCGAGCCGATTGATGCTGTATGGAATGATGCTGGCTGTGCCCAATTTAACTGTTGATTTGGAGACAGACAGATGGAGGAAAAACAAACCCCGGTAGGTGAGATTTATTTCACCGAGCGCAGTGTCTGCGTGTTGTTCATGGTCAATGGGAATTAATGATGCTCAGGGACAGATGATGCTTCACGGTTACCTGTTGCTATAACGACCGGCCCTTATATTGCGTTAACTGCATTGTGTTGCTTTCCATGAACTGAGCTCAGGTGGCCTATTTTAGTCGCCGCAACTACATTTGCTGTTGCGGTTGCTGTAATATACTTGACCTTATACGAGGCTAATTGTGTTTATGTATGTTTGTTTTGCACACACAGACACACACACACACACGCCGCTCTAAACGCTGCAGCTTGTTTCTCAAACAAATCTCAACGCATGACCTCTGTTTGTGCATTTAAATTGATTCCTTTATTCTTATACCCCCCTGTGTAAATTAACCATGGTTTGTTTATATAACCAGTTATAAATACAATGGTTAAAAGGATTGTTCACCCAAAATGTACTCAATATTTACTCATCCTCGTGTGCTTTAATTCAAACCTTTGTTTTTTTGTTGAACACAAAAGAAGATATTTTGAAGAATGCTAAAAACCTGTAACCACTGACATGCTTAGTAAAAACTAATTCTATGAAGGTCAGTGATTACAGCTTTCCAACATATCTTCCTTTGTGTTTAACAGTAGAAAGAAAGTCAAATATGAAAATTGTATTTTTTAATAATTGTTTAAATCCCTTTATGCTATGACCTGTGTAGCACATCCATGGTTCATTTGTGGTTTAACTACAATAACCATGTTTTTATTTGTGGTAAAATCATGTTTGTTTGTTTTTCTTGTATATATGCTTTGTTTTTTGTTTTTGTTTAGAAGTACCATGTTTGTTTATCCTTTAATTCCATGCAAATGTCAACCTTGCTATGAAAAAAGTAAGGTTTTATCAAAATACTGAAACTGTTTAAAAGTTTTTTTTGTATGTAAGCATGTATTTTACAGTGCTTTAAAAATACTCTAAAATGTCTCTGTCAATGTTTTTAAACAGTTATATTTGATTTACCAAAGTCACACAAGTGGCAATTTCACATCTGTTACATGCATAATCAAGGTTTCTTCTCTTAAATGCTACAATTATTAAAAAAAAACTAAAAACATTTTAGTCCTATAGAGAGCCAACTCTTCTACTTTTGAGTAGCAGTATTTATTTTGGGTTGTGGAGTTTAACTCACAGAATTTCTACAAAGTAAATGATATACTGTAATTGTGCATACTTTTTTGGTCACATCCATAACGCATGTTTATTTTCTTCATTTAAAATATAAAAAAAATGTGGGGGTTGGTGCGGGGTATTCTCTTGCTGGCGCTTACTTTTTTTACTCATATTTAGCTATATTTATTGGCAGTGCTATTGTAATGCTATGGTTGTTTGTTTTTGTTCTTTTAGTTTTTGCTAATAGTACATGTAGTATACAAAGTGCTGAGACAATACCATGTATTTTTATAATTTTCCACCATGGAAATAATAAAACATCTTTAAGGGATATTTTGCTAATATTGAGCTTTCAGAAGTTGTACCATGGCAATAGCATGTCTGTTTGTTTGCACTAATACTATGTTTTTAGATAATGCATCATTATATGTGTTTTTCATATATCATGTATTGCTTAAAGCATTACAATGTTAGTTTTAAGATATATTGTAATAACAGTTATTTATTTTATTTATTAATTCATTTATTTAGTCAATACATTTTTTCTGGACATAGTTCCATAGTAAATGGCCATTGCTAAAAGCTCTATTGTAATTTTTGGAATGTACCATGCTAATGCTATTTTTCTGGACGTAATGCCATAGTAATTCCATGTTGTTGTTTATTTGTTTGTTTGTTTATTTTTGGAGTGGCACAATGGCTCAGTGCTTAGCACTGTCGCTTCACAGCAAGAAGGTCACTAGGTCGAGTCCCGACTGCACCAGTTGGCATTTCTTTGGGGAGTTTGCATGTTCCCGCTGTGTTCTTGTGGGTTTCCTCCGGGTGCTCCAGTTTCACAAAGACATGTGCTATAGGTGAATTGAATAAACTAAATTGTCTGTAGTGTATGAGTGTGTGTGTGTGTGTGTGAATGAGTGTGTATGGATGTTTCCCAGTACTGGGTTGCGGCTGGAAGGCATCTGCTGTGTAAAACATACAGTATGTGGAATACTTGGCGGTTTATTCCACTTTGGCGATGTCTGAAATAGAGACTAAGCCGAAGGAAAATAAATAAATGAATGAATGAATGAATGAATGAATGAATGAATTTATTGTTTTTAAACCAGAATATATGCTGAACTACATTTTTGAACATAGTAGGAAGTAATAATTTATTTAATAATTTTTTTTTGTAATATTGAAGCATTTTTTTGCAGGTACTTCAGAAAAATAGTGCCTCATAGTAAAAACATATTTGCTTGTTTTTTGGACTAGAACCTCTGTAATACATGTATTGCTATCATGCATTTCGTCTGTCATATGCATATATTGTATTTTGCTTTCAGTAACACATATTTTTCATAGTTTTCTTTTTACAATATATGTACTTTTGTTTACATCATTACATGTAGTAAACCTAAAGCAAACCCTAATTTTACTCAGAAGATTACAATATTAATTTATTTGGATAAAAGCGTCTGCTAAATGACTAAATGTAAATGTAAATGTAAGAGAAAATACATGGGTTATAAATAATATACAGTTGAAGTCAGAATTATTAGCCCGCCTTTGATTTTATTTTTCTTTTTTTAAATATTTTCCAAATGATGTTTAACAGCGCAAGGAAATTTTCACAGTATGTCTGATAATATTTTTTCTTCTGGAAAAAATCTTATTTGTTTTATTTCGGCAAAAATAAAAGCAGTTATTAATTTTTTAAAAGCCATTTTAAGGACAAAATTATTAGCCCCTTTAAGCAATATTTTTTCCTGATAGTCTGCAGAACAAACCATCATTATACAATAACTTGCCTAATTATCTTAACCTGTATAGTTACCTTAATTAATCTAGTTAAGCCTTTAAATGTAATTTTATTCTGTATAGAAGTGTCTTGAAAATTATCTAGTAAAATATTATTTACTGTCATCATGACTAATAATATAAAAGAAATCAGTTAATAGAAATGAGTTAATAAAACTATTAAGTTTAGAAATGAGTTGAAATAATCTTCTCTTCGTTAAACAGAAATTGGGGAAAAAATAAACAGGGGTGCTAATAATTCAGGGGGGCTAATAATTCTGACTTCAACCGTATATTTAAATGTACAATTAACACTAACACATCAAAACACAGTGGAATCTTCCGTTCGTTTTTGGCATTTGGCACATGTATTGTAATGCATTGTCTTTTTAAAGTTTGCTAATATTAAATAGCAATAAACTCATTTTGGTAATGCTTCTTTTTAGACGTAACGTGTTTTTTAAGAAGTGTTGATAATAACGTGTTTTATATTGTTCTTTTTTAATAACATTGTTTATTGTCATTACACAATATATCATGGTTATAGTATGTTTTATGTTTTAGACAAATGGACTAATGCCAGTTCTATTATGATACCATCTTTTTAAATGTACTATTGTAGCATTATTTTTGGGAGCATGCATACTAATACTTTGTCTCTAGTGTGTATATTGCCATAGTACAATCATGTAGTATAATCATAGTATAAACATAAACATAATTTAATTGCTTTATTTTTACAGTGTTCTGGTTACTTGTTATATGTGCTTACCATACTAAAAGCAGTCCATTTTGCATGATTGCATATAATAATCACAACATTTGTGGAATAACAATAACTAACTATTTAATTAGTAAATGTTTTTAATTATTAGTAGCAATTAATTAATAACAAAAATATGAATTAAGAAGTAATAGTAAGTTAAATAAGGCAGTCTTTTTTAGTTGTTGTACCATGGTAATCCCATGTAATTTTGTTGGGACATACTATAATAATTACATTCTTTGGGCAAACTTAGAGACGTAAAAACTTGGAGACTTAAAAACGTGCTGGATAAGTTGGTGGGTCATTCCGATGTGGCGACCACGGATTAATAAAGAGACTATGCTGACAAGAAAATGAATGAATTATTCAGCAAAATATCATAACAATAAATTTTATACAGCAGCATAGAAATATGGTTATTTTCACATTATACCACGTTACAATGTTTTAGGATTCGGACACATACACTAATGCCTGTGGAGGAAGAAGAAGAAGAAAAAAAACATTTTGAAAGTGTGTGTGAAAATGTTTCATTCTGAATGACCTGATGAGCAGAGTGTGTGTTATTCACTAGCTTCGCACTGAATCATTACCATATCAAAGCAGCAAATGGTATTAGCATACGAGACCAGGTTAATAGAGTAAAATAAGCCCAGCTCTTTTGCTTTAGGTTTAATTGACCTCATTAAGATCACTGTGGCCCGTGTCTGTCTCTCTCTGCTATGACGACTAACCCCAAATCACGCAAGAAATATTTGACCCACATACAGCGCTGAAGCATGGCAGGCATCTGGTGCCTCTGCAGTCTTCTTCACTATAGCGGCTTTTCTAATGGGCTTTAGAGGCCAATCTGACTTAAGCACATCTACCTGCGTTCGAGACTTTGACGTCAGGCACATGCGAGTCAAAACCACCTGTGCGATTTGCTTCTGTGAGGGTGGATTTAGATTAAACCTGCCATGATATGCATGACACAGTGGCCTACTTTTGTTTTGGAGGCTTGCAAATGCTTCGCCTCACCTGATTGTTTGAAATTGGAAACTTGATCTGTGTTTATGAAATGCTTGCAGCACGAGGACTCTTATTTATTGAGTCTTATTTATTATTTTGATTCTCAAATTTGTTTTTATCTTGGTATTATTTTTTTTCATTTGCTGTACTGGTTTTGATAGTTTATTTTTTGTTTTGTAAACCTTTGGATAACATTGTTATCTTTTTAGTCTCAGTATTAGTTTCAGTACACTGTAAAACCCAATAAGTTAACTCAAACTGTTTGAGAAAACCGATTGCATTTTGCAACAAAATGGTTTGAGTACTCTAAATTCATACATATAGTCATCCACATATACTATTTCTTTTGATATTTTCAAATATTTATGGTAGTAATTTAAGCATTTTAAGTTCAGTTATCATATTAGTATGAGTAAGTCCAAACCACTATATAGCTACTCAAATGCTTCGGTATTGCTTCTAGAATTAGAGTTAGCTCAAAAAATAGAATGCCTTAATTCATAACTCATTAGGTTTGAGTTCTGCTTAATATAATCAGTTTATGAGTTACCATAACTCTTTTTCATTAAGTAAAAGTAACTTTTGAAAGTATTTGTTTCACTTATTTAATTTAGGGATTTTTATTGTTTTGTTTTACAGTGTAATTATAGCTTAGAACATGTACCAGATCATTTACATGGTAGATGCATAGTTAAAATTTTTGCACAGTTTACATCACACCCAAACATGATGTTTGCTGTTTGATTCAACTACTTATTTAGTTGAAACAACTAAATTCTTGAGTTTTTTTGTGACAGAGTTTTAATTGTTTTGAACTTAATTGTTTTATGTTCAATCCAATTAAATTTGTAAAAATGAATAAATGAACTTAGTTCCTTCATGTTTATCCAACAAAAATTGATTGTATGGAACCCAGCATTTTTAAATAGTGTACTTGTGTAAACCCCTTAGTAATAAGAATAAATATAGCTTGAACAAAAACATTGCACCCTGAGTAGGGGCTGGTGTAAAATTCTGATGGCATGATAACCTTGGATAAAATATCACAGTTTTACGGTATTGTGATTACTGCTCTAAAATATATTCTTTTAAATGTCTGGAAAAAAGAAGACTTTTTCTCCTTTGAACACAATATATTCTATTTTAAAGAACATTTATAATATTTTGGAGAAGTAAACATGTCAGGCTAAGTAACTTAAATAAATCATTGACTTCTGTTGTCTTTGTTTTAAAAACACAGATTTCTTTACAATTTAAAATGCCATCTTTGGGTTTCCTTTCTGCTGGAGATATTGTTGTCCTAAAAAAAAGTAAAAAAAAAAAATCTTACATATACTGTGGGAGCAGTAAAATAAAAGATATCTTACTTAAACCTTGACTTTTCCAATCCGCCGTAAACCTTGAAAACAGTCATTGCCCCATGCCTATTGCACACTGTAAAAAATCGATTAAGTTATTATAACAAATTTATGCCGATTGAACATAAAACAATTAAGTGTTTACATAAAATATCCAGAATTATGTTGTTTCGACTTATTTTAAATAAGTAGTTGGAACAAGCAGCAATTTTAACATAAATACATTTAAATATAATTTATTCTATAACTTATTTTGAGCTGAAAACAACCCAATTCTTGAGATTTCATCGGGACAACTTATTTTTTTTTTATGTTCACTTCACATAAATTTGTTAAAAGTGTAAGTTAACTTAATTGATTTATGTTGGGACAATATGAATGAATTTGGTGGAACCCTGCATTTTTTACAGTGTGATATGCAAATTTTCCACTACAAGTCAAACGCTTATTACCTTTATTATATAAGGGTTGCAACGGGTTAAAGAATTTCTGGAATGTCATGGTATTTTAAAAGGTGTATGCCAGACATTGAAAGTCAGGGAATTTAATATTTTTTTCTGTCTAGGAAAAGAAATAGGATCTTTATTTATCTTTTAACATCTTGCCTCCTATTTATCAAAATGCAATTTTTCTATAAGACATTTAGCCTATTTTTATGGTTAGGCTGATTTTTAAACACCATTTTATTACTTTGCCGCTTGTCAATAGCCAGTCATTTAAATCAAACAGAGTCACAAGGCTATTTGTCCCACTGGTCATACAGGTCATAAGAACAAAAAGTGGTATGTAGCTATATTGTTAGCTAGCTATTTAATATTTCAAATTATTCAAAAAAGTGTAGCCTATATTAGGTTGTGGAAGTGGCCTCTGACAATTGTCTAGCTTCTGCAACCTGTATGTAGTCATGTATTTAAAGACTTCAATTTGTATAAAAGGGATTATTATTTAATTGATTATTAGTAATGTATTAGGTTCTTGGCTTATTAAAAAGATTGTCAAGGTCTTTGCATTTAATTAAGCAGTTCAGTCCAACTTCCAATCCAGCTTTGTTTTGGGATTTATCACTGTTTCCTAAATAGATGCTATGTGATAATAAAAAATATATTTCAGTTTGTTTCTCATTAATTGTTATGTTTCATCTTGTTTTAGTGTATCCATCATTATAACATTTTTATTGTATTTTACATTGTTGTTTTGGCCCGTAGATTTAATCTTTGTTTCAGCTTTTGTTTATGAGAATAACCTTGAAAGGTCTGCAAACAGCTGCCTTGTAACTCATCAAACACGTCGGTTTTCTATTTAAACTGATGAATGTCACTTGTCAATTCGCATTTTTATCATGTAAGCCATTAATGTCAAATGCTAGGGGTTATTAGCCCCCAGCTGTGGCCAGACTTTTTTTTATTATCAACCTGTGGGCTAATATTATCTGACATGCCAGCGAGTGCCGTTTGCAAAGGAACAAGGCACCGGAAGAGTTTTGATTGGCCAAATATGTCTGAGGCATAAGCTGCTTTGATTATGTGCGGCTGATCTCTCGCAGCTCATGTGACTAACATATGCTTCAGCTTGGATGAGCGCGAGTGAATTGTCAAAGGGTTAATTGTGGATTTGGCATCTGTTTCTGAGGTGGAGATTGAGTTTGCTCTGGCTTTAGAGCGTTTGCTTTTATGTTGAGCTCTTATTATTCTGTATTTGTGTCTTGAGTGGAAATGGCAGCTTTCTGCGATGCGTCCGTACACTGAGAAAGAGAAACACGTGAGGACATGTCAAAAGGTAGGAGGTTTGGGTGGTGATTTATTGATGGGGTCCAATATTGTTCCCCAGAGGGTGTTTAAGTAGAATAATTTAATAAAAATTAAAAAGTAATAAAGTAATTGTGTGTAAGACATTCACAGCAGGTTTTTTAGAAGAAATGTGTTTGTGGTGGTGGTGTTTTTTGTTGTTGTAACAGTACTTTACAGCATTTATTGATTTGTGCAAACATTTTTATATTTTCAGTTGTTAAATAAGTAAGATATCTTTTGCTTGAGATAGTGTTAGTTCTATTTCTAAGTTTCTGAAAAGACTAATGTAACTAATTTGTTAGCTAATGTTGGTCAGTTAATTTTATATTATATGAGCAAGATATGAACTATACTATTACAGTATTTAATCATCTGTGTCAAGGTTAGTCAGTGGCAATTTAATTGTTCATTGTTAGTTTATGTTAACTAATGCTACACTAATGTTAACATGCACAGCTCTGGATTTTTAACAATGGATTAGTAAATGATTATTAATTTTTGTTTAAATATTTTTCATCGCTTGTTCATGTTAGTAAATATATTAACAAACATTCACCATTGAAACCTTATTGTAAAGCATGACCAAAATGTAATATACTCCTGAGATATCATAATTATGAAGTTTGACTAATGATTAATTGTCTTAAAAATAATAGAAATTGCTCAGTCATTGCTCAGTTTGATGATGTATTTGTTTGATTTGGTGCAATGATGATTAATTGTCTGTTTTGGGGCCCATACAGGAATCCAACATATAGCCAAATATGAACATATACCGCAAATAAAATTCTGTTCAATATATTTGAATATATTATCCATATGTATTTTTAATCATAATTATTATGAATGATATTATACATGTTTATTACATTGTATAAATGTTCTAAATGACCTAAAACACAAAATGGCAAACAGTGAGATGCTTCCATTGCTGGTGTTTAAAGTTTTTAAGCTACTGTAATTAGTAGAGATGCTGTACAAACACAATGGATAGGGATGAGCACTTACTAATGAAACACTGTGTCTGGTGAATTTGAAAGTGAAAGTAAAAGACATGTGTTTGGAACAGTGCCTCTGTATTTTTCGTATTACCCTTAAAGGCTGTTAAAGGAACTGCAGCAATTGCAATCAGCTGGAAAAACCCTGCTTGGATGAAATAGCTGCAATTAGGCCTGTCCTAAGATACTGAAAGCTGAATTATATTATATTATATATATTATATATAATTTAGATATATTATAATGATTCCTGAAGGACCATGTGACTCTGAAGACAAGTACATATGTTTGTTTTTTGCTTTGAGATTTGTAATCTGTTACACCTCTAATATATATATTAATGATGTAACAGATAACAAATCTCACAGTTCAGATCACACTACAGTTTTTGAGTCACAAATTGGACCATTTTTCAGATTAGCAATAAAAGGAGAAGACAAACGTCAGTTGCTTACCATTTATACAAAAATAATACTGCAAAAACCATTGGTTTCAAAAAAACAAAATGTAGAACCTGTAATTTTAATCAAAATAAAAATCAAGAAAGAAGCAGCTAAATAAAAGGGAAAATATTCAATGCAAAAATGATCTTTGCTACTTTCGCTGATAATGCTAAATATAGAAATCTAACATCTTATACAACATATATTTATTTTAATGAATGATTCAACAATTCACACATAAAACTTAATGCTTCATTATAGGTGGATCATTTTTGAAAACCTATTCAGTGACATCATTTTAATATTGTTTGTCGCCACTCATTGGTTACACAATGTAATTGCTACGACCAGCGTCATGTTCCATTAAACTGTGATTTTAATCTTTACCATAAACATCTCTCTGCAATTGTTCTAAATGTTGGATTAATCTACACAAAACTTACTAAAAGTTATTAATCTACAGGTCACGTGCATTCTGAACTGTGGGTTGTGATCCATATATATTTATAATATATTTATATCCTTGAAGAACTGAAAATTCCAAAGAACATTATTAATGTTTAATGAGTTTTAATGACAATTAGCAATGCTTTGATTTGGGATCTGAATAATAATAACAACATGGAATAAAAGTCTCTAAATAATAATATCATCATTGATTATGTGCTACTATTGTTCTGTTTTAGCTGTATTTACATACAGTTTGAATAGTTTAAAAATAACAAATATGCAGATATAGAGGATTTTAATTGCACCTAAATGAAACCATATATAAAGTAAAAAGATTCAAGTTGGTTCTATTTATTTTACAACACTGCAACACATTACAGTGCATGTCTGAACTTGCACAACATGCTGAATTTCTACAGTTGTGCTTAACTTTCATCATCATTTTGTATTTGGCTGTTTCTGCAGGTTGATGACCCTATTGATATGCTCCCCAAGTCAAGAAAAGCCCTCAGCATCCAGGAAATCGCAGCTCTGGCCAGATCTTCGTTTAATGGTAGCGTGTGAATGACCTGTGTGTTCAGTGAGAGTGTATTTGTGTGTGTTGGCGACAGACGGAGCTGATCTCCTGGGTTTTGTCTGACAGGAATCTCTCAGGTGGTGAAGGACCACGTGACCAAACCCACAGCAATGGCTCAGGGTCGTGTGGCTCATCTGATCGAGTGGAAGGGCTGGTCCAAGCCTTTAGACCCTCCGTCTGCGACACTGCAGTCCCACTTCAACTCGTACAGTCATCTGAGTGAAGGAGAGCAGGAGGCCAGATTTGCTGCCGGTGAGTCTGTACTTGATGACTGTGGGTACACTGTAAAAAGCAATTAGTTACTTTACTTTAAAGGGCACCTATGATGAAAATCATCTTTTGTAAGCTGTTTGGACAGAACTGTGTGGAGGTATAGTGTGTCCACAGTCATATTGGAGTGGAAGAAACACAATAAGTCTTTTTTATTTTATTTCCTGATGTTAAAAATAGGATCCAAATCCCTCCCATTTTGAGGCCCACCGCAATGGGACATAGGAAAGCGGTATACCCGCCCACTGAATTGATTGACAGCTGCATATTAAAATGTCTCCATCATAGCGTGTATAACCATATCAACAAGACAGGAAGTGGACAAAGCAACTGGCATTAAAAGATCTGTTCAGCTCTCTGTGATCAACAATCATCATCAAATGTGATCAAGAATAAGTTTTACAAGTTTAACACATTTTTAAAACAGTGCATGTTTGTAATGAATTACATTGATTTTAACGTCTTTATCACCACAGCCCCGTGTCAATACAATTATAAAAGTAGACGCTTCAGTCCTGGTTTGTAGACACTAAATCAGCTTTATTTTGTACATTAGCAACAGATATCCACACAGCAGTAAATATTAACCTGTATCTTGTCACATTTGCCGTGCAAAGTTAAATGTGTGCGCTTTGTGTATCTGTGTGTGCGTGAACTTTGTAACGACATTGTGTGTGACTCATTGTTGTAAATCCACAGCAAATACTTCAAATAATCATTGGTAAAGTTCTTACTGTAGTATTTCTCACAAACATCACGTGGAATCTGCTTCCTTCATGTCTGTCACTGTGCTGTTTATCTGACGGAGAAGGAGACAGAGACACACTGACAGGCATGTGGGAATAGTGGATGGGGAGAACCAGCATTAAAGGTACAGGCAACAAAAGCAGCTACATTGTGTTCAGTGCAGAAAATTCCAATATTCTGAAAGGTATAATAAATAATCTGATGAGTATTTTGAGCTGAAACTTTACTGACACTATCTGGAGACACAAAAGACTTCTCTTAAACCTTGAAAAAGGGGTAAAATAGGAGTCCTTTAAAAAATAAGTAAACCTGCTGCCTAAAGAGCAATAAAGTGATTTTACTTTACAAACAGTCAGTTAACCCATTAACTCAACTTAACTTTTATAGTTATGCACATAGTTTGTTTACTGAAAAAAGAGAGCAAACTCATAGCCTTGTAATTATTAAGTACAGTCAACTAATGGCTTTTTACAGTGTAAAACTTCTGTCCTGAAGGGTAGTTTTTAGAATGTCCAGAAAGATCTTTATTAGCTGGATCAGCTGTGTTAATTTAGGGTACAGGAGCTAAA
This sequence comes from Danio rerio, assembly GCF_052040795.2. NCBI lineage: Eukaryota > Metazoa > Chordata > Actinopteri > Cypriniformes > Danionidae > Danio > Danio rerio. Next base: position 19,540,819 of record NC_141022.1, read on the forward strand.
CTGTTCAGGAGCAGAACTGGACACCACTGGCCTAGACAAACCTAGATTTACAGATACTGTGGACCAAATCCCTAGGCTATTATGAAAGAATGTATTCATTCATTTGTTCATTTTCTTTTCAGTTTAGTCCCTTTATTTATCAGGGGGTGCCACAGCGGTATGAACCGACAAGTTATGCAGTATATGTTTTACGCAGCGGATGCCCTTCCAGCTGCAACCCATCACTAGAAAACACCACACACTCTCATTCACACACATACACTAATGACAATTTTACCTTACCCAATTCACCTGGAGCACCCGGAGGAAACCCACATGATCACGGGGAGAACATGTAAACTCCACACAGAAATGCCATCTGACCCAGCCGTTACATAAACCAGCGACCCTCTTCCTAGCCACTGCCTCCGCGTTGTCTATTATTATTATTATTATTATTATTATTATTATTATTATTATTATTAGTAGTAGTAGTAGTAGTAGAAGTAGTAGTAGTAGTAGTAGTAATAGTAGTTGTATTAACATTAGCAGTAGTGTTAGCATCACAGTAAAATATGCAACAGGAGTTGTCGCAGGTGTCAGTCAGCATCTTGATGCAGCCGAAGGCTTTCAGACTCAGCAGATGGTGTTAAATGAGATTACACAGTCACACAGCTACACCTGCTGATCCTGCATGTCACTTCACTTCATCCTGTCTTCCAGCTCTCCTCCTTTTGCTTCACTTTTATACTCTGCCGCATGTTTGGCTGTCATCACTTTTGAGTTTAGGATTTACTGTGCCCTCCACTAGCAAAGCAAAGATGCTTGTGGAAAAAAAAAACTACTTTATTATTTAACCTTTTGCTCAGAATATATAAAAGAAAATTCTCAACAAGCACATATGCTTGCGCACACACTCCCACACAGTACAGTATATAACACCGTGTATACAGTAACACATTACAAATACTCAGAATACTGTAATTCAGGCCCGGATTGGCTAATCGGGAGGACTGGGAGAATTCCCGGTGGGCCGGTCCGTTTTTTGGCCGCGAGGGCCGGTGTCCCTAGCTCCAGAATCTGTTCCTCTCAGCAGTCACACTTTTAAAATATAATTTATTTATTTACTTGACCACAGCCTTCTTATTTATTATTTTACCGCAGCTCTGCTCTTGTTATCTATTTTCTCGTAACTTCGTGAGCAGGATGCAGCCTTCAGGTTAATGATGATATAACTAGATAAGTCACCATTCAAAGTACAGCTGTTGTGGTACAGTGGTTAGCACGTTAGGTTAAGATGCGGTTAACCTGGGTTCGGTCCTCGTCTATGAAGATTTTTTTTTTCATTTTCATTGTTAAGACATATAATACTGTAAGGGTTGTTGAACATTTGAAGTTCTAAAACAGCTGTTTTCTCAAAAAAAAAAAAAAAAAAAGACGTGATAGTGTAATTAGAAACTGAATTGGAAATGACCTTATTTTAAGATAGTCAGTGGTGAACTGAGGTAGGCCGGTCTAAGGCTTGAAACTCCAGGGCTGAAAAAGAGTCCCACTCCGGCCTTGCTGTAATTGAGTGGTTTCTATGGAATGGTACTATACTAAGCAGATTAACAAAATGTATTCTTTTACTTGAGTACATTTTTTATTCTTTATCTGTACTTCAATGCTCAATTTTCCTTCAACCTGCAGTCTTTTTATGTTTGTTTTTAATAGTCTTGTGATTCCTGTGCATTCAAATTGTGCATCGAAAAATCAATGTTGTTCAACCCCAAGACACGGACACTTTATAAATGCAGCAAAAGTGTGTAAACATACAGGGTTTCAAGAAAAAAAGCCTGTACTCTCATCTAAAACAAACTCATGGTAATATTTTGAGCAGAGCAACCCTGGTTGATTAATCGAAAAGTAATTGAAATTGACATTCAGAACCTATAATTGATCAAAATTTTCCAGGACGATTTTTTTCAATTACTTTGCACTACATTGATGATGATTTGAAGCTGCACCAAGATGCCTTGAGACGGCATATTTTCTATTACAATTAAATAATTATTAACACGAAAAAGTTTTTTTACAGTAGATGCAAGAAATGCACTGTTTAAAAAAAATATTTACAGGTTATACAAGAGTTTATTTAGAAGAGATACTGCTTTATTTTCTACTTTTGAAAACGCTGAAAATAATTATTTTTGTTTCCAAAAGTGCAGGAGATAGTTTAAATAGATAGTTGATAGTGTGTGTTTTTTTTTCAATTATTTTAAAATCACCCTACCTTCAAAAATCTCTTACTTGTAATATGTGAGCATATTTACTGTACAAAACATATCAGTGAATTATGATGACAAAAAATAAAATAAACTAATAAAATAATCGTTCATTAAACGTAATCAAGTTAAAATGTTCAATTAATCGAGATAGTGATTTTTGCTCAAATCGCCCAGCCCTAAAGGAGAGGGTCAAAAAGACATTTTCCCCAAGCCACCTTTGCTCATCTTTCCCAAGAGGGGCTAATATTAGTGGAGGGAACTCTGCTTCAGTGCATTTACCACAGCTAAACCTCTCAGCAGCACCCTTTTGTTCAACGAGGACAAAAGCCTCATCAGAAAACGTTAACGCCAACGCTGATTAAAAAGAGATTTTGTTGCACTGCTGTCTTTGTGATTAGTGTCTTTGTAAAGTCCAGTGTCATTCAATAGCGTTCCACTTTTTTTTTAGGTGTGGCAGAGCAGTTTGCTATTGCTGAGGCGAAGCTCCGTGCGTGGACTTCGGTAGATGAGGAGGAGATGGAGGAAGAGTCTTATGAAGAAGATCCCCCTCTAAATCATGAACCCATCACAACCACTTTGAGCTCAGGTGAGCATGGGTAGAGCCTAGAAACTTCCCTAATGATTAAACCAGATACAGATGTACTACCTAAGTAAATATTGCTAACACTTTAGGTTAGGTAACAGTTTCCACTGCTAAATTCTGGCTTATAACATGCTTACTAGTAGTATTTTGGCTGTTTATTAGCATTTATTCTGCATCCCTAATCCTACTCAGTACCTAAATTCAACTACTACCTTTATAAATATTAATAAGCAGCAACTTAGTATTTATTATTTTATAGTCTTAGTTTATCATTTGTTAAAATCAAGAACTGTGTTTTAAAATTAAATCAAACTGTGACCCAAGTGTCATGGAGCTGCGTACATGATTACAGAATAATTTTGAAGTTTATTCTATTTTAATAGGAAATTAATTTTCTTCATTCACATGGATTTATTAAATTAGGTAAAGGTGGTAAAGATATTAATAATGTTACAACATACTTATATTTTATTTTAACAGCTCTATATTGCCATTTTATACTTGTATAACGTGTCCCTGAAAAAGTGAAATTGGTTCTGAGAGAAACTTGACATTTATTTTATCAAATGCCCCAGGGTTTGATCTTTGGACATTTTATGTCCAGATACATTTTGCAGACTGTGTGTGTTTGTCTTTTTCTCAGATGTCACAACGAATGGTTTTTTTTTGGTGTATTTCCGTTGAACATCAGCAGTTTTGTCTCTATTCATCTCTTCCACACTTTTGTTATTGTGTTTCTGCTTGTCTTCCAAGGACAGTTAACCCAGAAATGACAGTTTGCTGTTAATTTGCTCTACCACATCTACTAAAACATCAAAGAAGTCTTTAGCTGACATCGTGCAGATTCATAAAATGCAAACCAACAACTGCTTTTTGCAATATTTTGCTACTATTCAAGCAATGTTAAATGAGTGTCTATTACTCCTGACCTTACATTGAAGTCTTATGAAGGAAAACCATTGGTTTGTACAAAAAACTAAACATTATATACAATATTACTACTATGGCAGCACAATATTATGTTTCATCACCGTTATCACAGTATACACATCTGCAATAGTCACATCACAGGATCTGCTATGTTGAACCAGTATTATAATTGACTAGGAGCCAAATTTGAAAACACTTATGATTTGGTGAGTCATTGCAACGTTTAACCATAAAGTTGCTAAGACATTTAATAGTTGTGTTTTTTTTATCATTTAAATCAATTAAAAATATTCAGGCATCATGTTGTGTTCACACCAGACATGGCACACGTAGATAAATTGCTGTATTACTGCATTAATAGACATGTGAACATATAGAGATAACTCACTTCATTCATGCCTCAAATTCACTTCACAATAGATGTGGATTCGCGTCATGGGCAGAGCTTCTGTCTGCCCGGTGACTCTAGATTTGTTGCTAAATGGCTAACATGGATTTTATTGAGAGAAAAGCTGTGTTTATGTGCTTTATGAAGGCTGAAAAACAGCGTTGATTTGTTTGGAGCCGTCCACTAAATCCTTCTAGAGATGCACCCAGCTCTGTGAGTTCATCAACTCCTCCAGAAACTATACTTGGGTGAGGAAAGCTTTTAGCAGTGCTTACGACTGAGCCAAGCCTAGTTTGAACTGTTGTCCGATTTCCCCTGAGACATCAACAACAGGCGCTACATCATAATCATGCCCCTACAACACAAAGTTCATGAAAGTTACAGAAAGTCATAAAGCACTGTATATTTTATTTGTACAGTATTGTTGCTCGACTGCATTTCTTAATGATCCAAATCTATTGAATGTAATGTACTGTGTGTTTATACAGCACATTTATCATGTATAGCCATACACCCAAAGCACATCACAATCATGAGGGGGGTCTCCCTACTCCACCACCAGTGTGCAGCATCCACTTGGATGATGTGACGGCAGCCACAGGATAATGGGGCCAGTGCACTCACCACACATCAGCTACGGGGAGTGATAGTGTCAATTCGGTGGATGGGGTTGATTGGGAGGCCATAATGGGTAAGGGGAAATCGAGGGAATTTCGATTATTCGAAATTTTACCGGGGTTAGATCTCTACTCTTTACAAGAAGTACCATGGGATTTTTAATGACCACAGAGAGTCAGGACATCGGTTTAACGTCTCATGCTAAAGATACATTAAGAAAAATCTATATAAAAATAATATATTTCTTCCAAATAGGGCTATTCATTTCATATGGTGAAATTATATATTCAGTATCGCAATATATAGTGTATATAAATACAATATTGCAATGTCTTTTCTAATATCGTGCTGCCATAACTATTAAATTTAATACACCATTTTAGTCTCTGTATAGGATCTACTAAACTGCTCAAAATATTGCATAAATTCTGTATAAATTGGAAGTAGCACTGTACTTTCAACTGAAACAGAATATTGAGTAGGGCTGGGGCTTTCTATTGGGCTTCATTCCCTAAGAGTGTTATTGTTATTAAATAAATATTTATTATACAGGGTGTGCCATTTATATGGCTACACCTTTATAAAATGGAAATGGTTGGTGATATTAACGTCCTGTTTGTGGCTCATTAGTATATATGAGGGGGCAAACTTTTCAAGATAGGTGGAGACCATGGTGGCCATTTTGAAGTGATTCTTTCTATTCTTTCATGAGTTAATTACAAGTTACTGACCACTTATAAAATGTGTTCAATGTGCTGCCCATTGTGTTGGATTGTCAATGAAACCCTCTTCTCCCACTTTAACGCACACTGATAGCAACACCGCAGGAGAAATGCCAGCACAGGCTTCCAGTATCCGTAGTTTCAGATGCTGCACATCTTGTATCTTCACACCATAGACAATTGCCTTCAGATGACCCCAAAGATAACAGTCGAAGGGGGTCAGATCAGGAGACCTTGGGGGCCGTTCAACTGGCCCACGATGACTAATTCACTTTTCAGGTAACTGTTTATCTAGGAATGCTTGGACCTGACACCCATAATGTGGTGATGCACAATCTTGCTGGAAAAACTCAGGGAATGTGCCAGCTTCAGTGCATAAAGAGGAAAACACATCCTCATGGAGCAATTTCAAATATCCAGTGGCCTTGAGGTTTCCATTGATGAAGAATGACCCCACTATATTTCTTGTCTTTGGTGTGAAGATACAAGATGTGCAGCATCTGAAACTACGGGTACTGGAAGCCTGTGCTGGCATTTCTCCTGCGGTGTTGCTATCAGTGTGTGAAGAGTGGGAGAAGAGGGTTGCAATGACAATCCAACACAATGGGCAGCACATTGAACACATTTTATAAGTGGTCAGTAACTAGTAATTAACTCATAAAAGAATAAAGTTACCAAGCACAAACCAGTTAAAACCAAGCACACCATTGTTTTTCATTTAAAATTCCCAATAAGTTTGATGTGTCAAATGACCCTCTTCCTATTGCAAAAAACAGAAGTTGGATCCAAGATGGCCGATTTCAAAATGGCCACCATGGTCACCATCCATCTTGAAAAGTTTGCCCCCTCACATATACCAATGTGCCACAAACAGGACGTTAATATCACCAACTATTCCTATTTTATAAAGGTGTATCGATATAAATGGCTCAACCTGTATATATATAATGGCTATGGAAGCCATCAGATAGACATTAAAGGTGCAGTAGGCGATCTTCCACAAAGATAACAGCTTAGCATAAATCTCTGAATCACATTCCTTTCCCTGCCATCTAGAGCCATGCCTCCTTAAACACGAGCACAGCAGAAGAACCCTCTCTCATGTGTTAAAAGCGACTTGTGCTTGTCCGGCGGCGTGCAAGCCAAACTGACATGCTATTTCAGAGTGAATTTTTAGAGTTGCATGGTAAACAAAATAAGGAGAGACTAGGCGGAATAGCGCTTTGTACTTTTGTTTTGTTGTTAAACTAATTAAAATCTACATTATCGATGCTGAAAAAGGTCCCTTTTGAAACTGAAAAATAGTCTTATCAATCTTTCACCTGAAGATTTTAGTGGCTGATCAACACTTCTGTGAAGATATAATGAATATATCTATAATATATCTATAAGATATAATGAAAAGACTTTCAACCATCACAACAAAAAATGTTTCTGAAGACAATCACCTACTGCACCTTTATCAGAAGGACCAGCACTATAAATGCAGAAGCAAATGTTCAGACTTTGATTAAAGATTACCAAAACAACCTTTTTTTTTCAAGTTGATTGATTTTGCACAGATTAATTGTTCCCCTAACAATGTGAGCTAACCAAAGAAATATGTTCAATTTAATTTCACAGAGACTTCAATGCTCTACTGAAGTAAAAAATAATAAACATGACCTAAGGGTGACAAAATTGCCTTCAAATGTCATTCCTGAGTGAACCATCTTGTCAATTTCTCCTTTTTTGTTACCATCTGTCCTTCATACCATCTTTCTGTCTGTCTCCATCTTCTGATCCACATCTATAGGTATTCTCACACTTTGCTCCTCCCTCAGACGCTGTATTATCCAATCAGAGATGCTCGTTGTCAAATCAGACCGAATCGCACACGTCTGAACTCCCTCTCATTCAGACGGACTCCGAAGACCTTCTCAACCCAGACGAAGACCCAGCACCGACCCAGGAGATCCAGCTTTCAGAAGCAGATGGCGAACAGGCCACGTGTGCGCTTCACAAAGCAGAGCGCAGGCCTCTGTGGAGCAAAGGAGACTCCTGCTACTACTCCACATCCTACTCGGAATCCGGCCTGTCGCCTGAGGAGGAAGACCAGGACGACAGAGAGGAAGGAGAGGACAACGTGTTTCAGGAAGTCATCCGCTGGTACAGACACTGCCGGAGCATCTCCGACACTTCTGGAGCCCTTTCTTTTGATGAGGAAGAGGAAGAGGAGGAGGAAGAAGAACAGGACAAGCAGTGACGCTGTGCTCTCGCTCGCCTCTTTGTCTCTCTCCCTCTGTAGTGACCCTTCTGTGAAGTGTTTGTCCAGTCTGTTATGCATTCAGAGACCAGGACTCGTTTTTTTTTCTTCTTCTACGGTTTGTTTAAAGGGGTAGTCATTTTAGAAATGCCCATTCTGCTATCATTTACTCACCCTGGTGCTGGTCAAAATATTTTTTCTTTCTTTTTTTTTATTCCTAAGCAGCATAAATGCTGTTTGGCACAATTCTGGTGCTATATTACTTTACATATATTTGTTTATAACTTAGGGTGAAATGGTGGCTCAGTGGTTAGCAGCAAGAAGGTCGCTGGTTTGAGTGCCGCCTGGGCCAGTTGCCATTTCTGTGTGGAGTTTGCTTGTTACTCCGGGTGCTCCGGTTTCCCCCACAGTCCAAAGAAATGCGGTATAGGTTAATTGAACAAGCTAAATTGTCCTTAGTGCATGTGTGTGTGAATGAGTGTGTATGGATGTTTCCCAGTACTGGGTTGCAGCTGGAAGGCCATTCCACTATGTAAAAAAATATGCTGGATAAGTTGGCGGTTTATGCCGCTGTGGCGACTCCTGATGAATAAAGGGACTAAGCTGCAGGAAAATGAATGAATGAATGTTTATTACATATATTGCATGTATATTATCGACAACACCTATTCTTGTTTCAGTACAATTTTGAAAAACTTTTTTTGATCCGTTTCAATTGTTGACTACTGTGTATAAATATAAGTAAATTTACGGTTCAGTAATCATTATTATTAGTTTGTTGTTATGTGAAAACATCGTTTTTAGTTTTTGTTGATTTAATATTAATTGCAGGGGTGCGTTTCTCAAACAACAAAGTAACTCACGGCTGAACTATCATAGTACGATGCATCGTTTGGGAAAAGAACGATGTAGTGATGAGTGTTTCCCAAAACCGCAGTTGCTTTGTCGCATTTCCATCGCTAGAACCACATTAGTTATAATGTGAAACCTCATCAAGGATGCTCTAAATGGGGCGGAGTAACGTCTTTAGAGAAAACTCCCCAATTTTTTGTGCAAATTCTATTGTTTTACACGCACACACATAAAAAAAAATCCAATATTAATTTTGGTAAAAACATGCACTCGTTTTCATTATTAACAGAAATATACATAAGCGGCACATATAGGGGCTATGCTTCCTTTACAAATATTATTGAGAATATTCCATATTCTTTTCTAAAACATAAAACGCGTTATCTAACAGTATTCTAATCTTGTATATAAGTCAAATAAATTGTTAATGGTTGTTCTTTACAAAAGGCCATTCTTTAAGAAAAGAAAAAAGTCATATTTATAATAATAATAATAATTATTATTATTATTATTATTATTAGGTTGGATATTGTTTATTTATTATTATTTTTTTAAAGTCTACTTTACAATTTGATACATTCAAACCACTGCAAAAATGTTCTAACCACTAGGCCCATGTCATTTACTGTAGGCTAGACACATTTCTTTATAAATATAAATAAAAAAACTATTAACATATACTATATATTTAGTTTTTACAAGATTTAGGGACATTACATAAATTCCGCTTTTAAATAAAAGGTCACCTATAGCTTTTTTCATGAGCCAGTCATGCATCCCAGGTCGATTACAGTTGAGTAAAATTAAAGCCATTAAACTAAGTCCCTTTTTGTCGCATGACATATAATAGATTTCCACAAGCAAAATTTTTTTATTTTCAGTTTGGGTCACTTAATTAAAAAATAAAGTTAAACAAGCTCAAATTTAGGTGGCACAGTGACTTAGTGGCTAGCACTGTCACCTCACAGCAAAAAGGTTGCTGGTTTGAGTCCTGCCTGGGCCAATTGCTATTTCTATGTGGAGTTTGCATGTTCTCCTCGTGTTCGCGTGGGTTTCCTCTGAATGCTCCGGTTTCCCCCACAGGTCCAAAGACATGCGGTATATAAGTGAACTGAATAAACTATATTGGCCGTTGTGTATTAGTGTGTGAATGAGTGTGTACAGGGTATTCCCTACTACTGGGTTGTGACTGGAAGGACATCCGCTACATAAAACATATGCCAGAATAGTTGGCGGTTCATTCCGCTGTGGCGACCCCTGATAATCAGGGACTAAGCTGAAAGAAAATAAATGAATGAACTAAAATAAAAATAAACAAAATGTCATAGATTTCCCAGAGATGGGTTGCGGCTAGCAGGGCATCCGCTGCGTAAAAACTTGCTGGATAAGTTGGCGGTTCATTCCGCTGTGGCGACCCCAGATTAATAAAGGGACTAAGCCGACAAGAAAATGAATGAATGAATGAATGAAAATGTCATAGACACACATGCATACACAATTAAATAAGTTAAATAAATAAACATGATGGGTGCAAGCTGCTCTTTTCACACAATGCTAGTGAATGGTGACCACAGCTTTCAAGCAAAAATTTTTTACTTTAGTCTGTTTGCCCCTCCGGCTTCAGAAAACGAAGAATATAGTGAACAAATCCCGTGGACCACTTATACTTTTATGGTGCTTTATTCAAGGGCACCATTTGCTGCCATTGTATGGAAAAGAGCAGCCCAAACATTTGTCAAAACATCTGTTTTTTTTTTGTTCTAACAACAACACAAAGGACAGTTAAGTGATAACAGAAGATGTCTATTTCTGAGAGCTCTACCCCTTCAAACCTTTCCTCTGTTTCCCAGCTTCCTCTTGATCTCCATGTCATTGATTTGAATGGAGCGCTGAAGAAAACCACAACACTGTTTCCTCATTCCTGCGGCGAGTAGGACGATAGTGACATTACGCTATCAGTTTGCAGTGAAACGCAGACGTGATGCTCATTACCTGCGCTCTCGGTGTTTTCAACAGCAGCATCTCTGTGAGGATCATGGTTTCAGACGTTTTGTGACCGTTCAAAAGTGACGTGATGCTCATAGTAAAATGTCGTCAATACTTCAGGACTGCGGGTTTCCTGAGGGACAGAAAAAGACCAGTTGTTTTGTTTTTTTCTTTCTTTGGTTTGGGTTTAGATGTCGCTCTACAAGTGCTTGTGTGTCTCTGCTTTTGAGGTGCAGGAAAGTTTCTGCTTTGATGGAGCGTCGTGACTATGAATAGAATGTGCCTGTTCTTATATGATCACTGTGTGATGTATATTACCAAACTGTGGAAGCCCATTTCCACCCCGAGAGGGCAAAAAAAGTTATGCTTGGTCTTGGTCATGAAATATCACTCAAAAAAGACTTTTGCTGCTTGTTTAAATCATTTATTTAAAATGAAACACTTATTTTGATGGTCTATTTGAGTGTTATGTAGACTGTCTGCTCAATCATCAACTCTGTTGATACTGCTCCTTCAACAGACATTTAACTCACTATAAGAAACTTTGCAAGTACATGTCAACATACCCTAACCACAATCTAACAGTCTAATGAGAATTAGTTGACATCTAGATGCATTCAACAAACAGAGCATCAAAATAAAGTGTGACCATTTAAATTAAACTGAAACAACACAATTCTTAAGTGGTTTTTGAGACAACTCGATTGTTTTATGTTGAATGCACTTAAATTTGTAAAAACGATTAAGTTAACTTAATCGACTTGTGTTGGGACAACATTAAATATTTGTGCGTAACCCAGCATTTTTTACAGTGTATGACATAAATTTTATCAAATATATGAATTCAAGTCATGCAAATAATTATTTTACAAATAATCATCAAGTTTTACATCATTTATCAGATGAAAAGTGAAAATTATTTGATGAAGTCAGTCACTCTTATCAGATGAAGACATAATTATGGTTAAAAATGAAACTCGTGAGATTAAGTATCACTTTGAGATTTGGATCACTTTTAGGATGAAAAGTCTGTTTTTGAACAGTAATTCTGAAGTGTTTATATTATGATGAAATCTGTTAATTAGGTTTACATATTTTGTGACTTTTTTTGTTTATTATCGGTTATAAATTGAATTACGGGACCTTGATCTCTTCTCTGTCAACTTTGTATGTTGAAAATGTGACTTGTTGATTTTTTAGTAGTTTGAAACGATTTATTGTATAAGAAATAATATATAGCGAATTAAGTGCATAAAACAACAGCAAAAAAGTTCTGTTAGATCATTACCAGGTCTTTTCATTATAACTTACAACAATGCAGACAATATATCAGTTCATTGAAAAAGTCACTTTTTCAAACTTTTTGACTTTAAAACTTGGAGGAAATATCAAGGTCCCGTAATGCAATTCAAAAGCATCAATAAATTTAAATTTAAAACATGAATAGCAAAACACAAAACTTTTAGTTAGTTTACTTCTTTTTTTTTTTTTTTTTTTACAGCAACTGCACTGAGTGACATTAGCTTGAATTGACATGTCAAAACTACTCAATAAAGTTATGACAATGTTTAGGAGTCAAATACATATCTCAAAATTGACATGCAGTTTTAATTCACAAATTAGATTATTAAAAAGTCCCAATGAAAAAAATGTTGCCAAACAGCAAAAAGTGCAAATATATACAGTTGAAGTCAGCATTATTGGCCCCCTTTTAATTATTTTTTTTTCATTTATTTAAATATTTTGCAAATGATGTTTAACAGAGCAAGGACATTTTCACTATATCTCTGATAATATTTTTTCATAAATAACATTTACTAATTTACTTTTTGTATACAAATAGCATCTCATGTTTAAAACATTTCTTAAATTTACATTTTGACTTGCCAATTTAAATCATAACGTTCTTTTTGTCTCCTAATTATGGTTTTATATCTCATTTCCATGACAAATTCAACCCTTATTTATTACTAATTTATTAATTTTTTACCTGACATCATGTTTATATTTCCCCTCATAATTAAAATATGTAATAATAATAATTAAATTATATTTAAAAAATTTAATGATTAAAATATTATATATAAAAATATTTAATTATTAAAATATTATAATTACATCTCATTACTATAAGAAATGTTTAAATTTTTTTAGTACGATAAAAAGTATGATTGATGTCAACTTATCTCAGAATGTTTGACATTTTTGACTTTTTGTCGTTCACGACTTAGTTGATGTCACGATGTCCTTTTTAATCACATGCCTATGTCTTTGTCATAACGCCTGTCTGATATTTTTTATTTTTTGAGTCAATTGAATTTTGTCTGCTGACAGTTCACTTTTTAATTAATTATGGCATTTTTTTAAACTTATATTTTTAAATTTTTATAAATGAACTACACTTCTTACCTATAAATTACAACTCGATATCTTACAATTTCAACATTTACAGACTTCAAAAGGTCTCATATTTTCCCCTTTTGTCTCCTAATTTCTACTCTTCATGTATGATTGATTGTCCAAAAAGCATGATTTTCTTTCCTTCTGTGGCAGAAATGGGCTTCCATACCAAACCGAGTGAGAATCCTCTACATGTTTCTTTCTTTCCATCTTTCTGTCATCTCTCTGCACTTCAGTAGATATTGATTTGTGATTGGCTGCTGAATGAAAAGGTTTTTATTTTGAAGCTACTAGTTTATACGACCTCGACATGCAGCTCCAGTAAACGGGATGAATATTTTGCCTTTCCAAACTGCACTCGTTCATTGCAGAAGCATGAGGAAGGCCAGTGTAAAGTCATATCCTGTCATGTTTTTGTCATCTTCATCCTCAATATGGACCAGTAATGTCATGATGTTCATTGATGTGAATGTGTGATTTCCCCCACCCCTAAAGTTTTTTTTTATTATTGTTTGTACAGAGTTCAAATGTGAAAATTATGATTGCATTAAAGTTATGTGTATATTCAAATGTTTCGGTGATGAATCGCTGCACTTCAGACATCAGTAAATAATAATACTGCTATAGAAAAGAATTAGAGGACACTTGAACATTCAGCATTTTCACATTTGGTATTTGTGGATCATGAAAAACAGGTCATAACAGTCTTATGTTGCATGGCAATATTACCCTAAAATACATTGTATGGGTCAAAATGATTAGTTTTTCTTGGATGCCCAAAACAATCATTAGGATATAAAGTAAAGATCATGTTCCATGAGGATATATTGTAAGTTTCTAACTGTAAAAATCAAAACTCAGTTTTTGACTATAATTTAAAAGTGACTTTCTTAGTATTTTAATATATTTTGTGTCTCGGCCACAACAGTCCTACAATCATAAACTGTAAAAATAAATCTGTTATCAGTTTCCATATTTTGTGACTTTTTTTTCTGTTTATTTATGGTTATAAATTTAATTAAGGGACTTTGATCTCTGCTCTGTCAAATTTTGATGTTGAAAATTAAACTTAAAGTGACTTTTATTGACATTTTAGTAGTTTAAAACAATACAAAATAATATATAGCCAATTAAGTGAATAAAACAACAGGAAAAAAGTACTGGTAGATCATTACCAGGTCTTTTCATCGTAATCTACAACCATGCAGACAATATATCACTTCAAACTAAAAACAAAACAAAACAAAAACAAAAATCACCTTTTCAAACTTTTCAACTTCCAAAGTTGTTGGAGGACATTTTTAAGGTCCCATGATGGAATTCAAAAGCAATTTTAAAAACATCCGTTGCATGATCTGTAAAACTGTTATATTACAACTATTTTTTTTACACTGTATTAGTAAATCAAACATCAATGGCAAGCTTGTTTATTAAACATTGAGCTGGTGTATAAATGTTCACAAATGTACTCTTATGACTGGTTGTGTGGTCCAGGATCACAGTTATACATATAAGTAGCACATTTTTTTCTGTATTTTGTAAACTCACAATAACATTTCTTTCAGTTTTAAAAATAAAAATTCAAGGCATTGTTTTAATAAAAAAGTGACATATTTGGACATACAGCTAAAGTCAGAATTATTAGCTCCTCTATTTATTTTTTTTTTCCCTAATTTTTGTTTAATCTTGAGAAGATTTTTTCAGCACATTTCTAAACATAACAGTTTTAATAAGTAATTTCCAATAACTGATTCATTTTATCTTTGTCATGAAGACAGTCGTTAATATTTTACTAGATACTTTTTAAGAATTTTTTTTTTTACAGCTTAACGTGACATTTAAAGGCTTAACTAGGTTAATTAGGTTAACTACGCAGGTTAGGGTAATTAGGCAAGTTATTTTATAACAATGGTTTGTTCAGTAGACTATCGAAAAATATATATAGCTTAAAGGGGCTAATAATTTTGCCCTGAAAATGGTTCTTAAAAAATTAATAACTGCTTTTATTCTAGTCGAAATAAAACAAATAAGACTTTCTCCAGAAGAAAAAAATATTATCAGACATACTGTGAAAATTTCCTTGCTGTTAAACATCAATTAGGAACTATTTAAAAAAGAAAAATTAAATCAAAGGGGGGCTAATAATTCTGACTTCAACTGTATATTTATAATCATTTTAGAAAAATTAATACCAAAGCTTTAATTAGAGTTAAAGATAGTAAATAAATCATTATTGTGTGGAATAACCCTGATTTTCAATCACAACAAATGAAAAATAAAATGCCATGTTCTGAAAAAGGCTAATAACAACATTTTTAAACTTGGAAAGAAATGTCAGTACACTTTAACAGATCATATCTTTTACTTGCTCCAGTACATCTACATAAAAGGTCAAATTTCAAGTATCTCAATTGTTTTCTACATTATTTTATGCCAAAAAGTAATATTACACAATGTCCTAACCCAATGGTCAAATTATGACAATCCAACAAACAGCATAGTGTAGGTCTATAATACTTTGATTATAATTCAACCCAGCAGAGTGTGGTATAAACAGTAACACTTTACTTAAAGGCTCTGTTCATAAGTCTGTCATGTGACCTTTATAATCATGATATGACACATTATGAATATGATGGAGATTTTATACATTCTTATAATGTCTATCATTGTCAATAGCTAACTTATGTCATTTTACTGTAAATGCAAAAGTGACATTGTTTAATATTTCTATTAATAGGTCCAGAACTTGTCATGAGCTCATGTGTTGTATTTTAACTGCTATGCCATCATAAATAGTGAAAACAACCCATGGGAAAAGTCTTTAAGACCAAGCAGAATCCTCTGCCGTCGCTTCGGCGTGACTTCAACAAACCAGTTTTGGCCAATGCCAACAAATATTTTAATTTTAAATACTGACATAAGAAAAGTCTTCCTTCGCTACTGTATTGTTTTTAAATAGAGCATAAATTTTCAAATATACTTTCTTTTTTTTTACAAAAGAGGCTAGAAAAATTGTGGAGCTCTACATTATTATTATTATTATTATTATTACTATGTTTTAATTATTTATTTTATAAAATGAAAATATTAAATTTTATAAATATAAAATATTTATATTTAAATTAATTTAATTATTCATTTACTTGTCGGCTTAGTTCCTTTATTAATCTGCGGTCACCACAGCAGAATAAGCCGCCAACTTATCCAGCAAATTTTCCGCAGCGGATGCTCTTCCAGCTGCAACCCATCTCTGGGAAACATCCATACACACCCATTCACACTCATACATAACAGATAATTAAGCCTACCTAATTCACCTGTACCACATGTCTTTGGACTGTGGAGGAAACCGGAGCACCTGGAGGAAACCCATGGAAACGCGGGGAGAACATGCAAACTCCACACAGAAACGCCAACTGACCCAGCCGAGGCTCGAACCAGTGACCTTCTTGCTGTGAGGCGACAGCACTACCTACTGCACCATTGCATCGCCTATATTTAAATTATATATTTTTAATTAATTATTTAATTGAAATGCCCAAATTCTGACTGAGGAAAGTTAAATGTGCTGGCTTGTGTGGTAATTGCCTAATAAATGACAACATGCTACAGTCTTTAATTTAAAACTTTACCACATAAATATTTTTCTCTAATGATATATGACAAATATAATATACTCTGTAAAAAAATCTGTAATTTTAGTTTTTTCTGGCAGCTAGGGTGCCAGAAAAAAACCCTAAAATAACAGCCGTTAAATTACAGACATTTACCAGAAATTAAAATTTCAAGAAATTTTCAAGGAACAAAACAAACAAACTGTAAAATGAAAGATTTGTTCACAGTGTGTGTGTGTATACATAATGCATAATAAACATAAATTTGTATTTTAAAAATAAGCATTTTTTCATATTTTTTTTCTAAATCTTTAGGAAACATTTTAGTACATCAAAGAGTGTGGTTAATGACCATTCAACTAGCTAATTCAGCAAACAAAGATGCTTAAAATGCTTTGAGACAAAAGAACAACCGGGCTACAGGTCTGTATTACCAAGGTCATGATGAGGCCATTACAATTGTGTCAAGAGTATTTTTCTGATCACTTTTTCAGTGGAACAAATTGAATTTATCGTTAGTGTCAATAGTCAGTCAAATAATTTTAAGGGCGTCATTAATATTTAATTACATCTGAATGAAAATTCAATTTGTGCCACTGTAGTTAAGGTAAAAAAAAAATTTATGGTGCTGTTAAAAAAAATCATAACACATAGCCTGAGCAGTCATGTTTATGACATATTTATGACAAGTTATCTTGGTAATGTCAAGATGTCTCCTATACATTTAAAATGTCATAACTGAGTGAATGACAATGACTGTTGTCATAAGCATGTATAAAATGTCATTCATATTCCTGGCATGTGTCTTGTCATTATTAAAAGGTTTCATGAGTCTTATGTAAAGTGTGAAGTATGTAATAATTTAAACAAAAGTAAACACTAATTGTCCTTTCTTACGTAAAATTTAGCTGAAAAGTTATTAATAAGCGATTTATTCTGAAATTCTTGCAGTATTTTTTAACCAGAAAATACAAATAATAATAATAACAATGTAATAAAGTTCCCCAAACACAAACGAGTTCCAAAAGGCAGAAAGCTTTAAAGTTGAAATTTAATATTTACTGATGTACAAAAACAATTCCATGTTTTTCTGAAAAATAATGGTTAACAGCTGATTCAATATGCTTATCTCTATATATGTACAGGGTATGTGAGAAGAGTCCATATACATACCGCGTTTTACCCTGTCTTCTGTACAAGCAAATGATTTATATATAAAAAACCATTCACAGATATGGGAGCAGACTTATTGCTTAACTCTACACTGAATGTGCGGCATATTAGCAGACACTTTACACACACCGTGGGCTTGACTTAAACTGCACAAGCGGCAAACAGAGACAAAACATGACACAACATAGGCTATCTAAAGATCTGTATTAGCTTAAGCGATCCTGTCCCACGTCAGGATTGGCTTTTGATGATGAACGTTAATAAAACAGCCGAGTGAATGAAGCCGCAGCAGGCGTTTCTTGTGTCAACAAGTTCGTTTCATGGTTTGGTCCACTTGCTTTGAGATCCGTTTAAATCAAACCCGCAGCCTCGCATTTCTGCAGTGCGCAAAAAAGAGAGAAAGAAACGTAAGTGGTTCCCGTTTGGCTCTGCTTTAGGCTGTTTTTTGGGGGGTAGTTGTGCTGTTCTTCACCATAATACTGCATAGCGTCGTTCAGTCACTGTTTCTGATGCAAACACAACGTTAAAACAACATTCTGAGGCTGACATTTAGTGAAAACTCCACCGCTGATGTCCAGGATGTGAAAGTGAAGTCTGAAGGCATTTGTTTTACGTCCTATGATGTGCATTATTGTTGAAAATAATAATAATAAAATAAGATGCACTGTAGAAAATAGAGTCAGTGTCCTGTAAAAGATACTTATTTTGCAAGCAGTTTTTCTAATACAATACTGCAAAGTCAGCTCAAAATCAAATGTAAAAAGCACATGTTTGAAACAATGCCATGTAAATGTACATATAATATCCATTTTTTTATGAGATACGTTTTTTTAATGGTTTGATGAGATCTGCACAGTAACCTCAAACTCCCTGCAATGGTATTCATACAAAGGCTGGTTCTTTAGCACCTAATCTACACTGGCATCTAAATCTGTGGCGTATGGAAGCTGGTTTAAGACATGGAATACAAAATAAAGGTAAGTGACTTTTTATCTCAGTTTATTTAGCATTATTCTGTCTTTTTCTTATAGGAATACACATTTGTTTCTCACAATTTTAAAGGTGCAGTAGGTGATTGTCTTCAGAAACATTTTTTGTTGTGCTGGTTAAAAGTCTCTTCACATTCCAATAGTATTTATTAAAGTAAATGATCTAATTGTGTTTATAAGTCTTTATATTCTGGGTAAGGCATAAAAGTAAAATAGTTCATTCAACTAAAATTAGTTTGTTCGACAATTCCCATAATCCCATAGTAGCAAAAACTGTCTGGCAATAAATGTACATTCTGTGCAGCCATTCACGCAGACCTGCCATTTCACCTGCACACAAGAGAGTGGCAGCGGTAAAAACAAATGCTGAATCAAAACTTTTTAAAACACTGAATCAATATTGGAGTTACTTTTGCACGCTGGAGGAAGGATGACACCATGGCTAAAGTATTTATTTTAGACAGGTAATTTTCTGTTGTAAAACTATTTTAGTCACACAAAGCTTATGTAGATGTTGTTGTTATGAATGGGTTATATGCACAGAAGTGTTGTTCAGCCACTGAAATCTTCCGGTGAAAGACTGATTTGACTATTTTAAATTTCATAAGGGATCTTTAACAGCATTGATAATGTAGTTTTTTATTTAGTTTAACAAGAAAACATCATTAAATAGCGCTATTCTGCCTAGCCTGCTTTACTGAGCTGAAGTTGCTTTTATATTCACATTGGTTCATTTTTGAACAAGGACAGCCCGTGATGCGCTCCCTATATTGTTTACCGTGGTACTTTGAATATTCAGTCTGAAATAGCATGTAATTATGGCTTAGTAATGAGTGTAATCCCTGCATGCTGCCGGCCAACCATTAAGCATACAGTAGTGGCTTTAGGACAAAGCTCTAGGAAAGTGAGACCAGCAATCCTTGCGTGGATGAAATATCGCACATTAAGTTTTGCTTGCAAAACAACTGAAAATGTGCTAGATATAATAGTTGTTAATTCAGAATTGTAGTATTATTAAGTCCTATAAAGTTTTTTAACTGTCGAATGACAAGATATAGTGGGTCTCTGTCATCTTAAATGTGCGTGTTCATGATTCTTAAGAGGCATGGATTTGGACAGTAGGGGACGAACTGTTTTTCAAACATATTATGCTAACCTGTTAGCATTTAGGCAGATCACCTACTGCACTTTAAAGTTATCAACTTAGAATTGTGAGACATGAAACAAAAATTGTGAGAAAGTCTATACATTCATAAATGTGGAAAAATAAAGCTCACATTTTTGAGGAAAAAAGTAAAAAATGTGAGATGTAAACCCAGAGATCACTCTCAGTTCTTCTGAATACAGTTGTGAATAATATTGCAATTTTGACACTTTTTCCTTCTGAGAATTGCAAAACATCTTTTAATTTCTAGTTATAAACTGAGAAAAGCAAGTTAAGCTCAGAATTTCAAGCCAATAATATATGTAAAAATAAAGCTGCAAATCCCCCCCCCAAAAAAAAAAACCTAAAATAAAATAAAAATATAACCTGTTACTCTAAATTTTGAGATAAATTGATACTTTAATTCTCAGATTTCTGAGATATTTATATCTATAGTAAGTTTATAAATTCAAATCTAAACTTTATTCATGCCATTTTGAAATTCCTGAAACGAACTTGCATGATGTAGAATCAGATTTGCAAGAAATAAAGACAGAATTGGCAGAACTGGAAGAAAGTCTGTAACAGCAGGAAATAAAGTCAAGGAATAAATTGGAAAAATGGAAAAGCAGGAAAGTCTATACATTTTTTAATTCTTAAAAAAATACAATAACAATTCTCAGAATAAATGTAGCTTTCATTGAAAATTTTTATAGTTAAAAACTTATAACACATTTATGTCATTTTTACTTATTTTAGGGTGCTTTCACACCTAGACTTTTGTTTCAGAACCTGGCGCATTTCCCCAGTTAGCACAGTTCATTTGGCATATGTAAATCCAGCATTCACACTCATATCCGCAACAAAACAATTGGCCTGAGATTGCCTGAATGGAACTCTGGAGCAGATTGAGTGTATACTCTCATAAATAAAGGTATGCGAGCTGTCACTGGGGTGGCACCTTTTCAAAAGGTACACATTTGTACTTAAAGGGTCCATATTGGTATCTAAAAAGTATATATTAGTACCAACAAATTTTAAGATACTAATATGTACCTTTGAAGTATTAATATGGACCTTTAAAGTACAAATTTGTACCTTTTGAAAAGGTAGCACCCCAGTGACAGCTTGCGTACCTTTATTTCTGAGAGTGTAGTAAGAAAGCAATACGATCAGAACCAGACTATATCACAGCGTATTATGGATATATATGGCTATATGAAGAGAGAATATTGAGTAGGGTGGGATGTCATCATACCTACAAATAAATGTGCATCTAATGTTAAATACGAAAGTGAAAGCATGTTAACCATTAACAAGAGCTGTTTATGTGTAAAGAAAATTGTGAACAGCAGTCTTAGTTTATTTGTTATTTCTCTCTATAATGTAAAGCCTATAATGCAGAAACCAACTGCTATGTATGAAAAAAGTTTTACCTCTGATTTATATTTGGTGATGATGTCTGTGGGTGTCACCATTCAAAATGAAAGCACAGCTTTTCGCTTATAATGCCTTATCGCTGATAGTCATAAATTATGCGTGACAGATGAAAAACCATGAAACTCTGACCAATGTGAAGAGAGTTTACTCGCACGTGACTTGTTTTAGCTCTTTTGGTTTATTTAGACACTTTGCCGGGTAAAAGTGAACAGCACCAAAAACAAAGTGCAACATTGTAACAATTTTAACCCTGTTTCGGAACAAAAGAATCGGTCCCCAGGTGTGAAAGCACCCTTAATAAGTGCATCAGGTTTAAGTTATTCACATTTTAACCTTGATGTTTTAAGTCGGATTACTAATGTAAGTTGAAATGACTTGTAGTTAACTTGATTAAACTTAAAAAATTAAGGCAATAACAATTTCCAAGTGTTTTGAAGAAAAAAGGGAACAGTTTTCGATAAAATCTAATTTGCAAATGTGAGAAAGAAAAGTAACTCTCAGAAAAACCAGACAAACTGAATTGCAAAACAGATACTCAGAATTTCTTCTAATTCTGACTTTTTCTTAGAACTAAAATCTCACAACTTTCGAAAAACTGGGATAAAAAGTCACAATTATCCATTTTATTTATTATTAATATTTTAATCCTGCTGCGAAACCTGGCTTCCATTGAGATGTGCTATAAGCATGTGCAAAAAGTACACTGGATTTCTCAATCCAACATTAAATAAATCCGGCCTTTAAAAGAAACAAAAGGCCACACATCAGAAAATCTGATGAAGAAACACACACATGAAATAGGGAGACTTTGTAAACAGCTGTATTTAGGCCAGCTGGAAAGCAATGCAATGCGCATTGTTTATGCGCGTGTGTAAGCATGCAAATGATCACATCGGGGTTCATGCATATAATGAAGAATTTAAGAGACTTGGTTTCTCCACTTGGAGTCTCTCTGGGTATTTCGAGCTTGTAGGGAAGATGCTTCAATACATTTTAAATGGCCAGGCAGCAATGCTTTCAGCACACTGATCCTGATCTGCGCATGCTTAACGTGCCTACATATTGTGGGATATCATTACTTGTAATTACACCATCCGACACCATCCGAACCGTGTGCTCAACGATGCTTTGTTTAAGGAGGGTTTTTTTTTTTTCCAGAAGCTGTCTGTGTGGAAAACAGTTGTGTATTGCTGTGTTTTCTTTGAATGATAATTACAATGTGCTTCAAAACTACCCTGGTTATAAACTCCCCTGTGAATCACTGTTGGTTTTGATGGGAGGAGTGGGGTAAGATGTGCCGCCCACTTAGTAAAGCTGAAAATTCTACACCATGGACATATATTTAATAAAAGTCTATCCTACACAGCCTCTGATTTTTAACATATGTACATTACTTGGTGCATGTTAAAGGGATAGTCAAAAATGATAATTCTATTATCATTTACTCACTGTCAAGTTTTAAGAATACGAGTTACTCATGTTGAATATAAACAAAGATAGTTTAAAGACTGTGGGACAATCATACATTGTTGGTTCTCCCATTGACTTCCATATGAAGAAATATACTGAAAGTTAAGGATGGTCAGACTGATCAGCCACAGATCGTATCGAAGACGTATCGTAGGGTGATATCAGATTTTTTCAGTTTGGGTTATCCCTGTAAAATCTTTCTTTTTGAATGTCAGTATTTTTACATAAACAAAATAGATGTTTGCTGTTTGTTTTAACAACTTAAACTAACTGGCCACTTTATTAGGTACACCTTACTAGTACCTGGTTGGACAACATTTTGCCTTCAGAACTGCCTTAATCCTTTCCGACATAGATTTAACAAGATACTGGAAATATTCCTCAGAGATTTTGGTCCATATTGAACTTCACACAGTTGCTGCAGATTTGTTGGCTGCACATCCATAATCTGAATCTCTCGCTCCATCACATCCCAAAGGTGCTCTATTAGATTGATGTCTGGTGACTGTGGAGGCCATTTGAGTACAGTGAACTCATTGTCATGTTCAAAAAACCAGTCTGAGATGATTCGTGCTATATGACATGGCACGTCATCCTGCCGGAGGTAGTCCAGAAGAGGATAGACATGGTCAGCGACAACTACTTACGTAGGCTGTGGCGTTGACATGATGCTCAATAGGCCCAAAATGTGCCAAGAAAATATCCCCCACACCATTACATCACCACCACCAGCCTGAACCATTGATACAAGGCAGGATGGATTCATGCTTTCATGTTGTTGATGCCAAAGTCTGACCCTACCATCCGAATGTTGCATCAGAAATGGAGACTCATCAGACCAGGCAACATTTTTTTCAATCTTCTGTTGTCCAATTTTGGTGAGCCTTTTCGAAGTGTAGCATCAGTTTCCTGTTCTTAGCCGACAGGAGAGGCACCCGATGTGGTGTTCTGCTGCTGTAGCCCATCCGCCTCAAGGTTCGTGTTGTGCGTTCAGAGATGCTTTTTTTGATACCTCGGTTGTAACGAGTGGTTATTTGAGTTACTGTTGCCTTTCAACTACTGTTGCAGCTCCAACTAGTCTGGACATTCTACTCTGACCTCTGGCATCAACAAGGCATTTGCACCCACAGAACTACCCAGGATATTTTCTCTTTTTTGGACCATTCTCTGTAAACCCTAGGGATGGTTGTGTGAAAATCCCAGTAGATTGGCAGCTTCTGACATAATTAGACAAGCCTGTCTGGCACCAACAACCAAGCCACGTTCAAAGTAACTTTAAATCACCTTTCTTCTCCATTCTGATGCAAGTTTAAACTGCAGCAGATTGTCTTGACCATGTCTACAGGCCTAAATGCATTTGCAAATGAGTTATTGCCATTTGATTGGCTGATTAGAAATTTGCATTAACGAGCAGTTGGACAGGTGTACCTAATGAAGTGGCATATGAGTGTATTTAAAATGAGCTAAAACTACTAAAGTTATTGAGTTTTTTAGGGGGGACATCTTAATTGTTTTATGTTCAATCCACCTGAATTTGTAAAAACCAATGAGTTAACTTCATTCCTTCATGTTATCCCAACATAATTCGATTATGTAGAGCCCAGCATCTCATAGTAGATTTATTAACAATATAACAAAAAAATTGTTTTATTGTCAGCATTTGAAACAAAGCATGAAACATTAAACAAAGTCAATAATGGGTAAAGCATAATGTAATGATTAATCTAACTATGAATGAGAAATGGATATGTTGTTTTCCCCATCATTTTAGCTTTGTGTTTTTATCAGGTGCTTCAGGGTAAAATGTGCCGGTGGCTAAAATTGAGGATGAGCTAGCATCAAAATGCAGGAAAAAACAAATACTGTGACAAAATGTAAAAACATGCTTTCCTTCATGCATATTTACTAAATATTTCCAAAGGGTTTATGAAAATGTGAATATTGCACAGCAAAATAGGCCTTTAAAAATGATACTCTCTTTCATGAAATTAAATAAAAAGTGTAAAGGTCCCCAAACAGTTCTTATTTTCTTTAAATGATGATGCATTTTACCGCTAAAATGAGGTAAGTTGTTTCATTAGACATTAGGTTTTTGTAAGAAATCATATTTTTATGCCACTATATTCTAAAAAAATAATTGTTTACCTGATTACTTTTCCTCATACTCATTTACTTGATTACACAACTCAAGTAAACATCGGCACAGTTTATCCCACTCTCCCATGCCATCTCCTGCCTTTCCACAACCCTCTTTCCAATGTCCTTCCCATCCTTTGCTCAATTTGCATTAAGTTCTTGTTCTCTGTCCTCTTTTGCCCACCCGCTCCCTTTCTTCCCCCAGCTCTCTCGCTCCATGTTTCCTTGCAGTGTGGGTTATTAAGAGCTATATTTAGAACAAAATTGTAGTTTGGCTCTCAGAGACAATTTTATTTGGATTTAAAGTGTCGGCACCAGATGGGTGCGTTGGCTAGGTGCAGCTGAGTCACTCACACACACACACTTCTTCTCTTACACACTCTGTCGCTTGCGCAAAGATGAAGTACACAAACAGGCTGTAAAGCCACAAATCAACGGACAAACACTGTGTGTTTATGATGAAAACCCTTATGAGCCCGCTGTGACATCATTGAATATAAACTTTTTTAAATGAATCTCACCAAAAAAAATCAACGGAAATTAACAATGAAGCTACGAACTGACAAACAAACATGAAGATGGATCTTTACAACAAACACAAACAAATGTGAAATAAAACCATAAATCAGCTAACCAACTCGGTTTATGATAAAATTTTACACTCAAAAATGAGCAGGCCATGACGAGAAACTAACCTTTCAATGCCATCGACTATTATCAGTGAACCACGAAGCCACAAGTCGACAAACAAACTGTGTTTATGATGAAAACCTGAAGGATGAAAATGATTGCTCATTGCCTTTGGTGACATGAACGTTCACAAACATAAATCAACAATCACACAGAAATAAAGCCACTGATCAAAACCTGCACTCAAAAAAAAAAAAATCCACGCCATGACGTTATTAAAGTAATTAATTTCAATGAATGTCAACAAAGATTTACGCATCCTGAAGCCACAAGTAAACAAAAAAACAACAGAGTTGTGTATGATGAAAACTGAAATGCTGAATAATGATCGCTCTTGAGCCATCAACGCTCAATGAAACCTCTCAAATAAATGATGAAAGCACGCATACAATTGTACGATCATTCTGAAATCGTATCCGAAGCTCAAATAGCAGTGTGTATCTATGAAATCCCACGCATACAAACACACACGGCGTGTCTTGTGTGAAGGCAGGACCAGCGATTGGGGTTGCTTTGATTAGTACGGAGCAGAAAGTGTGCTTCACTGCTAAAAGACTTCCTCCAGGTTCTCCTCAACCGGACTCTACAATCCAGCTTATGGTGTGAATGGAGTGAGTGTTACCATCGTTCAGCAGCTGTCATTCGGGCTGACCATCTGACGGCGAGGGGTTTCCATCACCCACCACCACAGTAGATTCTGGGCAGTGTTCACCAACAGATTCTGACTCTTCCACCTCTGGACAGTCACATGGGAGCTGCGACAGAGGCTCATCTTGGGGTGAGGTGTCAGCGTAGGGCAGCTCTGATTGGTCATCTGTGTGTAATGGGCTGTTCTGACTGGAAAGCTCTGTGCACTCAGTTTCGTTCACCAGGCTGCCCTCGGATGGCTGCTCCGTTTGGTCATCAAGGTCGGGGAGGTTTATCTCCCGTGGCAAAGATAGGCTCTTGTGGCGACTCCAGAGCTTGTGGAGCTCAGTGACCTCCGAGACGCTGCTGCTGTTGCCACTGTCCCGGAAACTAGCCAGCGGAGGACGCACCTTTACACCAGTTACGGTTACTGAGCCCTCAATGGCCTTACGTAGCTAGAAACAAACACAACCTGTTGGTAAGATGTTTTTCAATCATAATGAAGAGCTTGTTTAATGAATACAGTCACGCACCTCTTTCAAAGAGACGACTCCTACTAGACGTCCGGTGCTGGTGACATAGGCATGATCCAGGCCAAGAAGTGAAAAAATGGTGTGTGTCTGAAATGCACAAATATATGAATACAGTATACCGATGAAAGTATTGTGATGAAAATGTTTTTTTGTTTATATTACTCTGTGATATTTTCCATATAAGACAGCTTTCAGGATTGCTAAAACACAAAATTTTTAATGAAATAAGTTGGGCAAACATATATAGTGGTCTCTCCTTATTCACAGGGGTTACGTTTAAAAAATAACCTGCAACAGGTGAAATCTGCAAAGTAGTCCACTTTATTTTTTACAATTATTACAGATGTTTTAAAGGGCACCTATGATGAAAATCATCTTTTGTAATCTATTTGGAAAGAACTGTGTGTAGGTATAGTGTGTCCACCGTCATATTGGAGTGAAAGAAACACAATAAGTCTCTTTTTTAGAACTTCCAGACGTTAAGTAGGATCCAAATCCCTCCAATTTTGAGGCCGACCGCTAAGTGACGTAGGACACATTTTCCCAGCCAAGCAGCTGATTCCAGCTGTCCCTACATGCATCGTAGAGCGTTTCTAGGACAAACCTTTCTCACATAGGGTGCTTGTTAAAGGTCTCACTTGGCTGGATGTACATAACTGAGTAAAAATGGGGATGTGCAACCCCCCGCCAGGTTAAATAGTTTGTGGCAGTCATCTCCATCCCAATTACCAGGCAGCTGTATACTCCACCTCTCGTTCACTCACTGGATAAACGGAGAGGCTTTCAGCATTTCCAAAAAATGGCCTCTCTTCTTCCCTGGCTGTCAGAGCCCTAAATGCCATCAAACAGCTCAAAGCACATCAAGCTGATCTAATAGAGGGGATGGGGAGACAAACTGGATTCCCTGAATCAGCATTGTTGGAGGAGATCTGGGTCATTGCAGACCTTAACCTATTTCCAGAGCTGTGGCCACAGCATGGGCTTAGCTGTGGTAGGTGAAATAGCCCTGTATCTTGGTTTGTCAGGCTTATCAAATAAAGAGAAGATAGGTTTCTCAGGTGCCCCAGTCAAGCCAAAAGCCTTTGTTGGGGTTGTAGTGTCAAATATGCACCAGTGGTGTAAATGTGAGGGTCTCTTCCTCAACATCCTTGGACTACATGCCCCAGGTTCCCTTTTGCATACAGAGGGGGTACTCAAGGCACAATAACCCTTGCCCCCCAGACTCAGCAGACCATGTAGACTGAAGCACACATAAAAAAAAAACTTTATAAATTTTGGATGACTGGGTGACTTTGCAAATAGGGCTGCCCTCTGAACAGACTTTACATGTAAGAGACTTTGCTCATTGGGTTTTGTCCACAGTAAGATGGAGTTATTATCTAAAGTTTGAATTTAAATTGCTTGTGTAGGATAGTGTCAACAGCAGAGAAGGGGATTCAGCTCAATCTTTAAATAACCTTTTTATTGAGCAAAAGTAAAATGTGCATTGTGCCATTGGAGGACAGCCATAACAGCTTTAACTCCCAGTACCTTTTCATCCACCCGCAACCTGGCTCTTTCCCACATGTTCAGCTTAGCAATTCAATACAATACCACAACAGCTCATTAATAAACTAAAGCTATAGGGCCTTACACCTCAGTCTGCAACTAGATCCTGCACTTTCTAACTACCATACTGAGCATAGGTGCCCTACAAGGTTGTGTGCTCAGCCCACTGCTCTTCACATTGCTGACCCATGGCTGCACTTGCTAGATCAGTTCCGACCACATCATTACATATGCTGATGACAGAATGGTGGTAGGTCTCATCAGCAACACTGATGAAGTGCATAAATAAAAAGAAAGTGGCCCAACTGGCTGAATGGTGTGGTACTAACAACCTGTCTCTCTTTGTGAGAAAGACGCAGGTTGTCGTGATGGTCTTTAGAAGAAACCGTGCTGACCAGCCCCCACTGACCATCGACAGCTCGACTGTGGTTAGTGGTCAGCTGCACTAAATTCCTGGGGGTGCACAGATGATCTCACCTGGACCTCCAACACTATGTTACTTTCCAAGATGGCACAGCAACACCTACATTTTTACGACAGCTGAAAAGGGCAAATCTTCCTCCACCCTTTCTCACCACCTTGTGCAAGGGAACCACTGACAGTGTGCTGAACAGCAGCTTCTCAGTCCGACAAGGGATTTGCAATGCTGCTGACCGCAAGTCCATCCTGCAGACAATGAAGACAGCTGAGATGATCATTGGTGCCCCTCTAGCCTCACGACATTTTCCTTTCATGATGCTCCAGCAAAGCTGACAGGAAAAACTCCAACCATCCCTTCAACAGTCTCTTCCAGCTCTTGCCACCAGGAATAAAGTTCTGGAGTTTTAGGGCATACTCACACTATGTACAGTTGTCTTGAACCGGGCCAAAGCACGCTTGTCCCCCTTCCCTTCTCCCCGGACGGCCCGCACTCTCATTACATTCAGCCCTGGGCACGCTTACATCATCAATGATGCGCTGGTCAGAAGTGCTCTCGCTCAGCACAGTGGAGATTTCTTTAGATATATCGCTTTAGTCTTTTGATATGCGGTGACACACAGTCAAATTTTTCGCCGAACAGATCTGCAACTTTTGACGCTCATAAGCAATCATAAAGTCCTCATGCTGCAGAATTAGGTGGTTTGCTGAAGGTGCACAGCTGTCGTGCAGTGAGGGGTTTGCGTCTTTAATAAACTACGACAGTTTGCGTTCATTGAACAGTAAGAATGATTAATAAATCCATATTAAACAGTCACTCCTCTTTTTCAGTCTCAAGCTTTGGCACGTTTTGCACTCACACACAAGGGTACCCGGCCAAAGCCCTAGTGAACCATGCTCTGGCACACCTCTTACAACCGGGCCAGGGCCGGCCAAGTGAACCGTGTCTGAGCCCGATTCAGAGCACTCACACTTCTCAAACGATCCGGGAAACGGGCCTGGGCACATTCAGATAGCATATTGTGAGTGGGCCCTACTCAACATCTTCCACCCATAAGCTATTAAATCCCTCAATTTCAGTTACCTTCCCCCCTTTAAAATCTTATCCACAACCCAGCTCTCCAAAATATGATCCCTTCTTCTCCCCACCAAACCCCACGCACCACATGGAAATCTCAAAAATTATGCAATTCTGAGTGTGGCCTAGCCCCTGCTGACCCTTCTGCTGACCACCAAAACAGATAAAGTGTTGCTCAGAAGAACTTACACTCAGAGTACGGTCCACATTAATGTGCAGTGCGTGAACAGGACATAAGGACTCGGTATGCCTCCTCTCAAGATATTGCTTGGAACCTCACTACCTGTTCACTACCTGCCCGAAATCCCACTCTCAACCTGGGGGATAGTTTTTATACCTAGGCCATCCTACCATCGAGGATGGTGAGGACAGAAGAACTTGAGGACTGGGTGGAGAAATGCATCCACTATGCCTGGTGAGCTCTCCATGCACCTCTGAAAAGAAGGGGAGGGAAGGCGATCATGTCTGGATCAAGGTTTGAGGTTGCAGACACCCTCGAGGGATCATTCAGAACTCTCCTTGGTGCATGACAGCTCACACTCTGATGATGCAATGGACGTCTGTCAACTGGAGGCATCGAATGATAACTTGGCCATCACAGAGGATGAACCGGTACACTCATTGCCTGGACAGGATTTGCTGTGTAAGAGTGGAAGATCCACCGCAAAGTTACCAGGTGGATTACCCCCCACTATAATCCTCAGATTTCCCTGAGTGCGTGCTGCATTTTCAGGGAGCAGCTGAGGGGCTCATGTTTTGGAGAGCATGAGCTGCGATCTTAGTGCACCACAGACTTGCCAATGCAGTGTGGAGATTAACTCGCGAGCACTGTGTCTTCATGCTGGACCCCTAGACATGAGATACAGGGATTGAAACCCCTTTATCCAGAAACTTAGAGTCAGTACAATGTCTTTAAAAAGACACACTCGCTCCAAATGATTCTATTAGTGAAAACTGCTCTTTTACAAGACTTATAGGTCTTTTATGTTGAACACGTTAAAGGCAGAGTGCTGTGATGATGTGTTGGGCCAAAACCTCAGAGATATATATATATATATAAATATATATATATATATATATATATATATATATATATATATATATATATATATATATATATATATATATATATATATATATATATATACAGTATATATTTTAGCATTTTAGCCATTGCCCATCATTCCAAAGAGGGTTTTTGGTTAAATTACAAAGATAATGTGTGTGGCTATCAAAAGAATAAGATATTTTCTTATTCATCAACATTAAATACTTTTTCTAAGCTTTTAAATGTATTGAAAAAGTTGACAGTTAACTGTTTAGTTCTTTTTTAAAGATCTGCAGGATGATGTGAACTCCTTGGTTGCCCTAAATCAGGGGTGTCCAAACTCAGTCCTGGAGGGTCGGTGTCCTGCACAGTTTAGCTTCAACTTCCTTTTTCATACATGCCAAGAAGTCATACAAGTCCCAGAAAAACCTTGATTAACTGGTTCAGGTGTGTTTAATTGGGGTTGGAACTAAAATATGCGGGCCCTCCAGGACCGAGTTTGGACACCCCTGCCCTAAATCACATCAACTTTGCAGAGATTCAAACTTAGCAGATATGACTCTTGGTAGAGTTTTCACCTTATGTAATGATGTCCGTTCCACTAGCTGAAAGGGAGCGGGGTCTATTTTACAGTTGTTAAAATTGACAGCTTCATCCAACTGTTGTTCCTCCCACTCGGCAATCTGAAATACAAATAAACATTTAAAAAGGTTTAACTTAAAAGATTAGCATTGAATTTATTCAATATTAACCAAAGATATCCAGTGATCGTTTAATCACCCTTATGTAGTAAAAACCTGTTTGACTTTTTTTCTTTAGTCGAAGAGTTAACTTATAAATATATTTATATAAGAATACTGAATGCCCTTTTATTTACAACAGTGAGCAGTGACCTCAGCTACGATTTTGTGAATAATGTTCTAAATTTCAGTCTGTTTTTTAACAACTATTAGCATATGAGTATATATAAGTCCTGCTGATTTAGGAACAGATTAAATGATGACAGACGCTTAATTTTTGGGTTAACTATCCCTTTAAAAGTTCCAGAATTAGCTTTATTTCACACTGTCCTAAC
Organism: Danio rerio; assembly: GCF_052040795.2. NCBI lineage: Eukaryota > Metazoa > Chordata > Actinopteri > Cypriniformes > Danionidae > Danio > Danio rerio. The sequence continues at coordinate 19,572,774 of NC_141022.1, forward strand.
CAAGTGATTAAAAATATCTCTAGGATAAGCAACATGGCATTTTGGCAGTCACTTCGTGTCTATTTCTGTGGCTCTGCTCACAGCGCTCACTGGACTGTAATCCTGCTCTACATAACTCTGCATTAAATATAAAAAAAATCTGATTGACTCTGATAGTATTTGACAGTGACTGTAGACAGAAAATTACTTTTAACTGGCAACTTGCTGCATGAAAGCACAAGATATATTGAATACTACAGATAAAATCACATAGGCACACAATCAAGGTTATAAATTATCTTATTTGATTAAAAGCATAAAAAGAAGCAAAATCTCTGTTTTGCATATTGGCTCAAAGACATTTTGGTGTCTGCATCCAATTAAATTTACAAATGTGAAATCAATAGTGCACTCATTGCAAGTAAAGTGCACTTTAATGTTTAAAAAATACAATAATAAATAATCTACCATCATCAATCACCAACAGACTAACAAGCAAAACAACATATTATTCTGATCTGTACTTTCTGAAATGCTTATAACAACCAACTATGATATTAAATGTTTTTATATTTTGAATTATTATAACATTTTTGCGTAATGCTTTGGTGGATAGAAATAATAATTTATGACAATAATGTAGTACTTTAGAGCTGTACTGTGATTGTATATTGTGATTACATGATGCTCATGGTTCTGAGCCAAATAATGAGAAAGAACTAAATCTCCTACCACAGCTTTGCTGATGACACTCAGATCTACTTGGCCATCTACTTAGCCTTACTGCCTAATGACTTCAGCCCCATTGACACCCTCTGCCAATGCATTAATGAAATTACCAGTTAGATGTGCCAAAACCTTCTTCAGTTAAACAAAGAGAAATCTGAACTTATTGCAACAGAAATGAGGTTCTCAATGTGAATGCGTACCTTGGCTCTAGGGGTAAAACTTGGGCTGGGGGATAAAATCGGTATCCATATTTAAGGACCGAACAGACACCATTGTCAATATCGATAAAAAAGTTTGGTATGTAGTTTCAGTATAAAGGTTTTATTAATATGTGGCTGCTGAGCACTTGCCTTGGAAGCAATGCCAATTAACTTAGGGTGTAAGTATGTCATTTCCAATAGAGGCACGTACAAGCGGTGCACACATACACATATGACGCACGCACATTTTCCAGCCGAATCTAGTTTAAACATCTGAACTTTTCAGAATTGAGCAAATGAACTGCAATTTATGTAAGTAGAACTAACCAATCTGCTTCACACTTTGTATGGAATATACACATTTCTGTAATAATGGCAGACTAATTACCTCAGACAAACACAGCGTATCCAAACACTGCAGTGCTTTTTTAATGTTTACTTCATAAACTTGTATCGGAGCTGCAGCTAAGACTTGTCCGTTTTTCATCCTCTGAGAAAGCGATTAATGGTCACTGAGTTATGAAAGACGCCAGGGCAGCACGAGCGCAAAGCTCATGGCCAAGGAAACCATGCACTTGCGTTTGTCACTTCAGGTCAGAATAACAACACATGCGAATGAGTGTTATATAGCAGCAGTGAGGAGACTGTAAATAAAATAGCATGTAAGGATGTCGCCAGAGTGGCTTTTTGATTTCTTTTCTTGTGCATCCCAGCCACTAGCTCCCAATCTGAAAGAATTTTTAGCACAGGGGGTTATATAGTCATTCAACTTCACAATTTGTAGTGTTGCAATAAGTATATAATAGTTCCTTTACTTTAAAGCTCAGATTTGATTATCATAATTTGTGTTGTTGACAGAGTTCTATGAAAAGGGCACATCTTAAAGTTTACTTGATTGTTCAGCATTTGTAACATTTTATTTAGCAAGTTTAAAAGTCTCTTTAACACTTATGTTTATTTTGTTATAAAGAGATCAGATATTTTTCTTTCTTTTTTTTTTACAAATAAAAATATTTGTCTCAGTAATGTTGGTAAATTAAAATAAAGTGGTTAAAAAGATCCTAATATTCCTAAATAGATTGTTAAAAAAACTTTCAATAATTATCGATATCGATTGATATGAAACATAATATCCTGATAAATTCTTTTTTGCAATATCACCCAGTCTTAGGTCAAACAACATAAAATAAGGTTAAGCATTTTTGTGTCATTCTGGAGTCAGATCTGAGTTTTAGTAGTCATGTCAAAGCAGTAAGTAAATCAGCATACTATCATCTCAAAAACATTGCAAGAATTAGATGCTTTGTATCCAGTGAGGACTTGAGGACAGAGAGAAACTTGTTCATGCTTTTATCAGCAGCAGGGTGGATTACTGTAACGGCCTCCTCACTGGCCTTCAAAAAAGACAGTCAGACAGTTGCAGCTCATCCAGAACTCTGCTGCCAGGATTCTGACCAGAACCAGAAAATCGGAGCACATCAAATCTGTCCTCAGGTCTTTACATTGGCGCCCAGTTACATACAGAATGAATTTTAAAGTGTTATTACTTATCTATAAATCACTAAATGGCCTAGGACCTCAATACATTACAGATATGCTCACTGAATACAAGCCTTTAGAAATTCCAAGAGTTCAGTCAAAGCAGGGTGAATCTGCCTTCAGCTACTATGCCCCTCGCTGCTGGAATCAGCTTCCAGAAATGATCAGATGTGCTCCAAGATATGTTTCAACACACTTTAATATCTGTTTCTAATCATTTTTATTCTTGTTTTACTATAATGTCTCTTTTTTTCCTGGTTATGTAAAGCACTTTGAATTACCATTGTGTATGAAATGTGCTATATAGGTAAACTTGCCTTGCCAACGATTTTGTTTACAATACAATATGTTTTGGAATTTAAACTATTCCTACCCTTAAATAAATTTTTTGTGGATGTCTTCTGTAAATTAAAAAAAAAAAAAAAAAAAAACACAACATAATAAAAATCTGGCAAAAAAAAGTTAATGTCTAAATTGAAACATCAGATCAGAATTATTCATTCTAAAACTTGCCTCAGTTACAATAAAACAATAAAATACCTCAGTATACATGACTCACTTCATTCATGACACAGTAACAATATGATAAAGGACAAATACAGTATAAATACCTCTGCTGTTGACATGTCATCTTCAACATCAGCTGTATCCTGAAAACATCAAGTGGAGAATTAGACACAAAACACACACACGTCTTTCACATGTTTGTTTTTTTCTCTCATAAACAACCATGCAGTTCACTCAGTTCACAAGACAAGCTCCACATACTAATTTAATCTACCGAAGCGGCTCAAGCTTTACTAAACATTAGCAAGCTTAAGCAATACATTTAACGCAGCCCATGGGAGGGTGAGGTAGATTGGATGCCATTACGAAGGCAATAAAGAACTAAGACAGGGAATAGCTTTTTGAGAGCTTCTTAATTTGATCGGAGAGTTTGAAAATTGGACTTGAATCAACTTTGTGAAGCTTTGTTCAATACAAATAGGTCCAACCACAGCATCTCCTGACATCCGTTGGCTGGTTTGTGCGAACGGACGGGGCTCCCGAATCTCCAAAACCACAATAACCAAACCATGCGTCACACAAACGCACGCATTCCCATGAGGTACAAATGTAAGCTTCATAACATGGCATGAATCATCTCGTGAGTCAGCTTGTTCCCTGTTCCCTAGAGGGGAAGCACTAAGCTGGCGGAGAGTATCAATTGAGCACACAGGCAGAACGCAATAAGGCCTCTTGAGTTGGAAAGGCCGTATTGCCTGTGCCACTGCTGCCCCCGATGAAATGTGTTTGTGGGCGAGAGAGGAACGAGTCCCTGCGGCTGCGTTCTTACCGCCATGGGTATCTTCACGCGCTTGGGCCTCCTGCTCCTCTTAGGAGCCATGGGGCCAGCATTGCTCTTCCAGATAGAACAGACAGAAAAGGGACTGTTAATGCAACTCTAACGCAGCACTCCCCGAACAGCTGCACCTTCAACATTCACTATTATCAAGGGACATTGTTTGAGCCACAGGTCCTCCAGTGAGAATAGCAGAAAGGGGAGTAGGACAAATAAATATACAGCAGCCGAAATCCCATGTTAATGCCAGGCTGAAAGGACGCTCACTTTGCGCTGGTCAACAGATGTCGCTAGATAAGAGAAGTCCTGCAGGAGACTATTTGATCATTAGGGGGAAACTCAGAAACAGATTCATTTGCTTTTCAAATCTGGTGCCAAATTTTTTAAAAAAAATCTTAAGAATAAATTTTCCAAAAATGTTTTTCAGCTTGTGGTATTTCCACTGATGAATTGTAGATCTGGTTCAAACATATATCTATTGCTGTGATCAGATGCTTTCTTTAATCCAGCAATAATTTTTTATAATTTTTTGTCATTAAAAGGGCATATTGACATATTCTTTAAAATGTTACTCCTAGCAGCATGGATGCTGTCTGGATGTTTGTTATTAGTAAGTAATAAGAAACTCTTTTCATTTCATGCTGTTAAATCTTAAAATGTGTCATCACTTTAGACATTAAGCTAGAGAATCATTCAAATACTATCTCTAAAGTGATGTTTGGTTAAAGTAGCAACAGTTTCTGCTGTTCTGACATCAGCTGCAGATGTAAATGAATGGGGGAAGAAAGTAGTTCCTTGAACAAAAGGGTTTTTGAGACTCTCTGTGTTTGATTTTCTTTTTTTATACACGATTATGCTACCAAACTGTTGTATAAGCGCAATATTACATTTGTAGCAGTGCAATATGGCTGTACATCGTCACTGGTGAGACACCAAAATTAGAAACAATCTTTATTGTGAGCATTAACCTACACTCAAAAATGACTTTTGCTGCTCATTCAAACTACTCATTTAAAATTGAAACAACACAACTCTTAAGTCTTTTGGGGGGACAACTTAATTTTTTTTTGTTCAGTCCACTTAAACTTGCTAAAAACGATTAAGCTAACCTGAATGACATGAATGCATTGTGTGGAACACAGCGTATTTGGACAGTGTAAATGCATTAGCTTCTTTCTTCAGAATGTTTGTTTGTTTCTGGCCTCTAATTTGTACTTAATTTTGATAAAAAAATTCTAAATATGAGCAAAGCAGGAAAAATTAGAATTACTGCAGCACAAACAGTTAACAAAAAGACATGAAATCTGCTTTTAATTGAAATGTCTGCACCTGTATTTCACAAAAGTTCTGAAAATTACTCATAACAAGTGCTAAAATTGACTGGAGAGTAAAAAAAAAAATCTTGGCTCAAAGCAGTGCTTAAAAATGACTTATCATACGGTACATCCCAGTCATAGTTTAAGTGAAGTTTAGGAGTAAATCCTACTGTAAGTGTCAGTTTTAGAGGTTTGATATAGGAATGGACATAGGCATGGACCAATCATTGAGTAGATTTCTTCCCAGCAGACACACAACATCAATAGATGTTACTATGAGGTTAGATTTAGGTCGCCAGCATCTAAGGACAATAGCTACAATTCCATCAACCTATTTTTAGGCGCATTTAGGATAAATGATGGATATTGCGACTTCCTGATGCCTCCTATAAGTCGCTCGAGAGGCAGTGAGGGTCCTTTATATTTGTGACGCGCTGGTGGCTTTAGACAGAGACACTGAGCCCAAGATGTTATATGGAAAACTTTATGTAACTTGAAGCATGAAAAAACAATACAGCAATTTGTGTCTTTGAATACCTTGTATGGTGCCGATTATTGCGTTGGTGTGATGATTGTTGCGTGTGCCGTTGTGATACAGTTTTGCGTTGCTTGGTTTGCGTTGCTGTTTGCGTGGCTGTTTGCGCTGCTGTTTGCGTGGCTGTTTGCGCTGCTGTTTGCGTGGCTGTTTGCGGTCAACAAAAAATACGGCTACCCCACTCTCCTTCTCTCCTCATCACCTGTGTGATTGTGCACGCGCTTTATGTTCGAGCAGGTGCCAATTATGCCCACGTGACCAAAACATAAAACGTCACTGTGAAACCCAAACCAATCAGTATCAAATAAACATTATAATTAAATGAAAAGTAATATGGCTCCTATACACCAGCCCCTAATTATTAGATCACCACATAATAATTATCCAAAATTACAGATAGGAGACATAAATCAAACACACAAAAGTTCAACTGTAAAGTCCAACAGTAAAATGTCCATACTTTTCTTCTTTGTGTCCTAATGGCAAAATCCACAAAAAAGCAAAAAAAATAATCCACAAAAGGAATTATCAAAAAAAAAAGAAAATAATTTAACTGTAGTTCATATTTAATCAAACTCAGCCTCCTGCAGCAAACAGACCTTGGTAATAGGTCTTTCCAAACAGCTGGTTTTTGTTTTAATCCGTACTTGACGGACAAATCCTCTTCGGTCTGGGAAGGTTTGGATCACTCGACCTGTTGGCCAAGAATTTCTAGGAGCTGTGCTGTCCATAATGATCACAAGATCTCCCACAACGAGGTTCCTCTTAACTCCAATCCATCTCTGACGCTCCTGTAGCTGAGGTAAGTATTCCTTAACCCATCTCTTCCAGAATAGATCGGACATGTATTGTACCTGTTTCCACCTCCTAAGTGCATACATGTCTGTCGGTTGGAACAACCCTGGGGGTAAGGATGGTGAAGTCTTTAACTGCAACAAGTGGTTTGGGGTTAGTGCTTCCAGGTCATTTGGATCCATGGAAGCCTTGGTGATTGGACGGCTGTTGATGATGGCTTCAATCTCACAGAGCACTGTGTGAAGACCTTCTTCATCCAGGTTTTGCACCTTAAACATTGAATTAAGGACTTTACGCACTGATCTTATTAACCTCTCCCATGATCCTCCATGATGAGAGCCAGCCGGTGGGTTAAAACTCCATCTGATTCCCTTCTGCAGCAAAAGATCATTGATCTGCCCCTGGTTCCACTGTTTAATGGCAGCTTTCAACTCACGTTCTGCACCTACAAAATTAGTTCCGTTATCTGAACGGATCTCTCGCACCTGTCCCCTTCTGGAAATGAAACGCCTGAGTGCATTAATGAATGAGTCTGTATCCAATGATGGAGCAACCTCAAGGTGTACAGCTCTGATGGCAAGACAGGTAAATATAACCCCATACCGCTTTACCATGCTCCTTCGGCTCTTAACCTCAAAAGGTCCAAAATAGTCCACTCCCACTCGAGTAAATGGTGGTTCATCTGGGACTATTCTTTCGTGTGGCAAGTCTGCCATTTGCTGGTAAACTGGCAGAGCATTTAGACGGCGACAGACGATGCATTTGGACAGTACTTTCCTTATGGCTACACTGACACCAGTTATCCAGTACTTCTCCCTCAATTTGGACAGCATATGGTTCCGTCCACCATGCCCCACTTCCTGATGGATATGTCTCAGCAAGAGTTCTGAAATGTGAAGATCTTTTGTTAATATTATAGGGTGTTTAACTTCCACAGGCATAGCCAACCTACAGAGACGACCACCAACTCTCAGGATTCCATCTTGCAGCTGTGGACAGAGTTTATGGAGGTGACTGGATATTTTAATATGTTGCCCTTTCTCCAGACTGGCTAGCTCTTCAGGAAATCTCTGTCCCTGACAGAATTTAATGATGGCAAGCTCAGCCCGGTCCAAGTCCTCCACTGTAAGTTTACTGCTTGTCCTTTTAAAATAATCAATCTCCTCTGCCACGGAGGAGCTCTGCTGTGCATTGTTGCCAGACTGTACAACGGTCTGATGAAAGTGCCTTGTTTCCTTTAAACAAGACATGAGCCAGTCCTTGATCCTCAAGAACCATGCTACAGATTTCTTAAGGCGTGTCCAGGAAGAAAAATACTTGATCAGGTAAGTGACTGGATCTTCTTTGAGTTGTGTAACGTTTGTTGCAGCAACATTTTTGACCTCGGGGTCTTCAGATGAAAGGTAGTTGACGTCCTCCTTGTTTACAGGCCACTCACTCTCCGGATGTAAAAGAAAGTGAGGCCCTGACACCCATGTAGTGTTTTGAATAAACACATCCACCTTAACACCTCTAGATGCCATATCAGCTGGATTGCTTGCAGTGTCCACATACCTCCACTGCTCAGGACTGGAAACTTTCAGGATTTGAGAGACCCGATTAGAAACGAAAACTTTGAATCGTGAGGTTTCATTTCGGATGTATTTGAGCACAGATGTACTGTCCGTCCAAAACACAGAATCCAAAAGATCCATATGCATCTCTTTCCTCCAAAGAATGTCCATGCGACTGGCCATGGTAGCAGCAATAAGCTCCATTCTAGGGATGGTTACGGATTTTAACGGAGCCACTCTTGCCTTCCCCATGATGAAAGCACTGTGCATTACTGAATGCTGGTTCTTCAGCAACAGGTAAGACACTGTTCCATACCCATCCTGACTGGCATCACTGAAATGGTGTAACTGGGCTGTAACAACATCTCCAAAGCATGATGGTTTCACACATCGGTCCACCTTAAACACATCCAACAAATGCAGCTGCTGCAGCCATTTCAGCCAATCCTTTGACACGGACTCCGGCACAGTGTCATCCCAGCCAATTTCTCTCCTGCACAAATCTCTCAGAATTTTCTTTGCTGTTAAAATGACAGGGCTTAGCATTCCCAAAGGGTCATAAATTGAACTGATAGTAGAGAGAATTCCTCTTCTGGTGAGTGGTCTATCCTTTAGTACAATCTTGAACTTAAAACAGTCTGATTTTATGCACCATTCCAAACCCAGCACTCTCTCCACAGGTAATGAATCCAACTCCATGTTTAACCCTTCCATGCCTCTTGCTCTGTGACTTTCAGGGATAGCTTCCAATACACCAGGCCTGTTGGTTATCCATTTTGTGAGGGAAAACCCACCCCTGGCACACAGAGAAACCAGCTCCTGGTAAAGTGACACTGCTTCCTTCTCTGTAACAACTGACACAAGGCAGTCATCTATATAAAAAGAGTTCGATAATTTGTCTACAGCATTCTCACTGTAGTGACATCCATAATCCTCTGCACACCTTCTGAGGGCATAATTGGCACAACTAGGTGATGATGCTGCCCCAAACAAATGCACCTTCATACGGTATTCAACAGGTTGTTGTTCCACATCTCCATTAGGCCACCAAAGAAACCTAAGCAGGTCTGAGTAATCCGAAGAGACCCGTACCTGGTAAAACATGGATTCAACATCAGCCATGATTACTACTGGTTCCTTTCTAAAACGAGTCATGACTCCTATCAAAGAACTCGTAAGATCTGGGCCCTGTAAGAGCTGAGCATTCAACGATGTTCCTTGATAACTCGCTGCACAGTCAAACACAACTCTCATCTTTCCCTTGGTGGGATGAAACACTCCATGGTGTGGTATATACCATACCTTTCCATCACTGCGGTCTAGTTCCTCTACAGGCACCTTCTCAGCATAATCTTTAAGAAGCAGATCATTCATAAAGTTGTTATATTCAGCATGAAATAATGAATCTTTCTGAAACCTCCTTTTCAGATGATGCAAACGCTGTTCGACAATGTTCTTGTTTTTTGGCATGCTGACGTCAATGCTCCTTAATGGTAATGCAACTTGGTAGTGCCCATTCACATGTTTTACTGAATTACTCACTAGTTCTAGGAATTTTTGATCTTCTCTTGACATACCAGCATAATCATCGAGACTGTTTTCAGGGAAGTCAGTTTTAAACTGTTGGTGCCAAATCTCATCCAGATTTACAGCTGACACTCTATTAACCATTACCAGGGGCTGTTTCCAGTTAACCCTTTCTCCACTGTCTCCCATCAGTGGTCCATTAACAGTCCAGCCCAACATGGTTCTAATGGCATATGGTCCATCATTTACACTGCATACCACTTGTAATGGTTCCAGTGCTTTAGGGACATTGGTTCCTATCAGGAGTTCTATTTCGGAATCGATCTGAGGTAAATGAATGTGTTTTAAGTAAGACCATCTTTTAATATCCCTATTAGTTGGAATATTTCCTCGGTGCACTGGCATGGACTCTTGTGTATAAACTTTTGGCAGCTCAAGAAAACGATCTCCTTCCAGAGCTGCAACCTCCAAACCAGATATAATGTTGCTACTCACAACCTTCTCCTGCCCCATGGTTCGTAGAAGAATACGCCCCTTCCTTCCTGTAAGGTGAAGCTTGTGCATCAAGTTCTCTGTACAAAACACTGCAGTGCTCCCTTGGTCCAAAAATGCATAGGTATTAATAATTTTGCTTCCTTTATTAGATTTTACCTGAACCGGTACTATGGGTAGCTTGCAGTCCTCATCTCCAGCCCCTGTAAGACCACTTGACACCAGCATGTTGTCAACAGGCACCACTGTGTTCCTCTCAGTCTGCTCAGTAACATGTGCAGGTTCCCTATGAAGTACTGTAGGATGCTTAAGGTTACACTTTGAACAGGAAATCCTTTTACGGCAATTTTTACTGATGTGTCCTCCTGTACACAAACAGCCAAAACATATACCATTTTCCCTCAAGAAGCCTATCTTCTTCTCGTGTACCATCTTCCCCAGCTGTACACACATATCTAGGGTGTGTCCTCCTCCACAGCACATACACACTTTCTTATCTGTTGTTATAATTTCCTTCCTTTTCTTTTCAGACTGACATTTACTTTCCACAGCGCCCACACTGGTCGCAAAGCTGATTCCTTTGTTTCCTGATCGATATTGTGACTTAAGTTTGTTCATTCCTTTATTTCCACTTACTGATGTAGTGTCTTGTATGTTGCCAAACACCGGATCTGTGAGTATTTTCACTTGCTTCTCAATGAAATCAGCAATGTCTTTGAACTTAACTCTCTGGTTATTTCTTTCCTGCAGCTCACAAACCTGGCTCCTCCATCGATCTCTGAGTTTATATGGAAGTTTTTTAATAATACACAACATATTAAAAGGCATGTCTAAGTCATGAAGATACTGCACATCCTCCATTGCATTACAACAGCCTCTGAGAAAGAAACTGAAATCCTGCAGAGCCTTCACATCCTCGGTTTTAATTGGAGACCATAAAAGGGCTTTGTCCATATAAGCAGAGGCCACTTTCTGTTCGTCCCCAAACTGTTCCTTCAACAAAGTTTTTGCTTTCAAATATCCTCGATCTGGATTCATATAATGACAGCTCCCCACAAGTGCTTTAGCATGGCCCCTTGTATATTGCTCCAAGAAATACAAACGGTCACAGTTGTCATTTATATTTTTCTCAATACCATTCTCAAAAGCTCTAATAAAAGAGTGGTATTTCAGTGGGTCACCATCAAATATGGGTATTTCTCTTTTTGGTAAAGCTGAAAGCCCCTGTTGCTGCATCAACAGTGTTGTTACCTCGTTCTGTTTCTTCATGAGACCAAGAACACAATTTTTGGTTTCCGAATCCATGAAAATATCTGTATTGAAATCATGTGGTCCTTTTGAATCTTGCATGTCGAAAGAATTCAGGTGGTTTTGCGAAAATGGTGGGTCAATGATGTTTGATGGAGTTATATTGTCCAACACTGGAGTAAGCTTGACTTTGGGTTTAGCTCCTAAATTTCTCTCCTTATTTGAATCTGATGGAATAAATTCACCTGCATCAACATTGAGTGGTTGTTTAGACTGTTTTGCCACATAAGAGTTCATCCCATCTGAAACATTTGATGTCAGTATCACGCTTGTTGTTGTACTGTGTGTTTTGAGAACCTCAAGTTTTGCCTGTTCTCCTGCAATTTCAGCATCCAGTTGCAATCTTTCTTTCCTTTTACGCAACTTTTCCTCCTCTTCTTCCAGTGCATGTCTTTCTTCTAATAATTTTTTCTTCATGGCTAAAGCAGCCAACTCAGCTTGGGCTTTTAAACGTGCAGATGAGGTTGAAGAATGTTTTGACAGTGATGATTTGTTACAGCTTATGTTTGAGACACTATCACGTGGATTAATTTCATCCTCATTTTCAACTTCATTTGATTTTGCAGAAATCACATTTTCGTTCATTTCTGTTGCATTCTGTGAAACACCCTGGGTTTGCTCAGTTTCACTGATCCATTGCTCAGTTTGGTTTTGAAACACACTGCTGTAATTCATTATGCTTAAAACCCATTCCTTTTGTTTAAGAAATTCATCCTCAGGAAGTAATGGCATAAGTTCATCATGTGCATTAACAGCACTCTCACACATTGTGTTTAAAGTCATTAAACATTGCTTTATTTGAAGGATGTTTGCCTTTTGTTTCATATATTCTTTCATTTTTGGTATCAACCCTTTGATTTTATCAACAGCACGTTTACGTTCACATTGCAATCTCTCAATTTTATTCAGCAAGGCCTTTTGAGTGAGTTTGCTTTCCCTTTTCTTTCCCATCTCTTCAACCGAGCACGGGGTACCACCAGTTTGACTCATAGTGACTCTTTTGATTCAGTGTTCAGTGAATCACAACATCCAAACACAATGCAACGTTTGAACACGCTCAAACGATTCGATTCAATTCAACAGCAGTTCATTTTCCTTCCAAACAACATCACGGCATCACACAAACAAGCCGCAAAGTGCAGACTTCCTACAGACACCAAAGTAAGTCGCGCGACCTCGCGCATCCGATTTGCATTCCAAACAACTTTAACATGCACCAATGCCAACCAGATTCCTCATCCACACATATATCCACAGATAAACTTATCTGTCCTATGAAAACGAACACATGACGTGGCCCATTTGGTTTGCAATCGCATCACTTACTTGGCGTCTTCCTGATTCGTCTGTGCGCTGATTTTGCGAGCGATGATTTTCCTGATAAGATGCCGTTTTTTGTTGACAAAATATTGCGACTTCCTGATGCCTCCTATAAGTCGCTCGAGAGGCAGTGAGGGTCCTTTATATTTGTGACGCGCTGGTGGCTTTAGACAGAGACACTGAGCCCAAGATGTTATATGGAAAACTTTATGTAACTTGAAGCATGAAAAAACAATACAGCAATTTGTGTCTTTGAATACCTTGTATGGTGCCGATTATTGCGTTGGTGTGATGATTGTTGCGTGTGCCGTTGTGATACAGTTTTGCGTTGCTTGGTTTGCGTTGCTGTTTGCGTGGCTGTTTGCGCTGCTGTTTGCGTGGCTGTTTGCGCTGCTGTTTGCGTGGCTGTTTGCGGTCAACAAAAAATACGGCTACCCCACTCTCCTTCTCTCCTCATCACCTGTGTGATTGTGCACGCGCTTTATGTTCGAGCAGGTGCCAATTATGCCCACGTGACCAAAACATAAAACGTCACTGTGAAACCCAAACCAATCAGTATCAAATAAACATTATAATTAAATGAAAAGTAATATGGCTCCTATAATGGATGAAAAAGCGAAGGTGTGCATTCATTTAAAAAATGCGCTTAAAAAAACATATGCGCATAACCGAGTGGGATAAACTTTTTATTAGATAAGATAAGATGCAGATGAACTACAATGGAAACACTTTTACTGAACAAATTCAAGTATGAATTTTTTGTTATGAGATCATGTGATGATAAAAATGTGTGTGAATGGATAAACTAGCAGGCTGAGCAGATTGTAAAGCATTTGAAATGTTGTTTTGGTCACTCTAAAACGCCATAACCGTTTTAGTATTAGTGTTATTATATTATTAATTATCTCCAGAATCAAGAGCGTCAACTGCCACTGCACCTTTACTGCGTGTCAGGGTTGCCTTCTGAGGCACAAGTCATTTATTAAATAAAGAAAAGACTGAAGCAGCTTCTCCTAACACAGCAAATTCCTTTTATACTGTTCATATTTGGTGCCAGTTTATCAGAAAGTGACGGTTTTGCCCTCTTTGACTTGTTGGATGGAATCGCTGCTTTATTTGCATATTTATATATTTTATGCGCTAATCCAGTTATGCGCATAAAGTTAATTTGCATTTTTGTTGCCAATACCGATGTGAAATGACGTTGATATTTTCTTGATTTTGGGTTGTGTTGGAAAGTGACCAAAATCCAATGCCGAGCTAACATCTTCAACCAACGTCATATTGACGTCAAGTACTGACATTTATTCATCAGGTATGACAACCAAAATCCAACATCTGAAAGATGTCATAGTAGTAACCTTCACACCACATCAAGCTATAACATCATTAGATATTATTGGAAAGTAACCAAAATGCAACATCTGTCAATGTCCAACGTCAGGTTCTGAGATCAACCCAATTTTCATTCACAAACAAAATGCAACGTCGCACGACGTTGAGGTACAATGTCAATCTAAAATCTGCTGACATCCTGTGCCTGCTGGGTTGATTTTAGTATATTTTTAGCCATAATCATTTGTCAGCAACTTGTGGTTGGTCACTCCACCACTAAAAGCACTTTGTTTTAAAAGGTTCAAGTAAGACATGATGGGAAACGAGTTCTTGTTTCCCTTTTCCAGTATCAAGTGTATATTCTGTTATTCCCTAGTACCAAATATGTGTTGAATGTAAACTCTTAGGAAGACTTTTGACTAATAATTATTCTGAAAATATTCTCGAAAAAAGAAATCTTCTCGTTGATTGATCCATGCCTATGTTGTCATCCAAAATCCCATTTGTGACACTTCACTTTGTCAATTGGTGAAGTTTTTCCTCTTGCCACTGTTGCCACTGGCTTGCTTGGATTGGTACTTGTGGAGTTGCGCATAGATTTGCTTTTCAGTGTTTCAACTTTTAGCAGTGAAATTTAAACCACACTGAACTGAACTTCAACTCTGAAATCTAGACTTTACTAGAACCATGTTAAGCTGCTTTGACACAATCTACATTGTAAATGCGCTATAGAAATAAACATGAATTGCATTGAAATCACCTCTGAAACTGACACATAAAAAGTCAATTTTAAACAAGCAAGTAACTTTGAGTCAAGATAGTCTTTCTCTCTAGTCAATTTGTAGCTCTGTTCTGATGAGTAATTCTCTGAAGCTTGATAAAAATATGGGCCCAGATTCAAATCTGTCAAAACTGCTCAAACAGCAGACAACCAAAAAGAATGAAGTCTGAACAAAGCCTAAAGACGAGCACTGAAACATCAAAAAACTCGTTCAAACAAGACGTTCAAGATAACTGTGAGGCTGTTTTCTTTTTTTTTTTTGTTCAAGAGATTGTTCCTCTTATGTCTCTCATTCCATATTCAATCTCTGGACACCTGTTCAATCAACAGCTACATAAGTGCTGCATTTCACCCGCGATCCCTAGAGAGCCATCATACCTCCACTAGCTCCTTCACAGGTTCCCCGCAGGAGAGGTTTGGAGAGCCTGCAGAAGAGGAGTGATTAGATTAGCACAAGATGGGTCCGTACCAGGGGGTCGCAGACAGTTCGCAACACACCATACATGAGTGGGAGTTGAACGTGTGAGTAAGTGCTATATACACACTGTTGAGTGAGTCTGTGTTGCTGATTGCAGACACCGTCTTCAGAGCAGACTTGAGGGGGATCTGGGAGTTAGTCAACGTGGGGCTGTAGGAGGACTCTTCAGTGGAGATCTGGAGGAAAACAGTCTGTTAGATCCACTTATTAGCAAGGTACATAACTAAAGCAGACTTCACATACTCCCAGCTGTCTAACTGACAGCCTGCTGGGAAGGAATTCTTTGGGATGAAACGGAAAACATGAAAAATATAGCTGACGGTGATCTGACAATCCTTTGTTCTTCCTAAGGAATACAGCTGGGAGCCGCAGACTCCAAAAACAATGTCAGTCTAACATTGAGCATAATTAAAGAACTACCCAAAACTGAAAGTTGTTTATTACAGCCTGCATGCTGTTCTGAGTTATATATATGTATGTAGATCTGCGAAAACTCTTAGTAAACGCTTAGCTGTAAACATACAATATAAATGAATCATAAAAAATGAGACCAGCATGTGACTCACGCTGTATTCTGAGTCTTCTGAAGCCAAACTAAACAGACCGATTGTCCTTAATTATGGAAAATGTCCCACTCCTACTCCTCATTCTCTGCAAATCTCATTCTCCATCCCACGCATTAGCTAACGTGAAAACCACTGCCTTGGGGAAAATTGGAATAAAACTGTTGCACATAAGTCCATTTAAACTCTGTATTTTATTTAAATATTTATTGAAGCAACCTTCTACACCAGTGGTCACCAAACTTGTTCCTGGAGGGCCGGTGTCCTGCAGATTTTAGCTCCAACCCTAATCAAACACACCTGAACAAGCTAATCAAGGTCTTACTAGGTATACTTGAAACATCCAGGCAGGTGTGTTGAGGTAAGTTGGAGCTAAATCCTGCAGGGACACCGGCCCTCCAGGACCAGGATTGGTGACCCCTGTTCTACACCATCTGATTTTGATTCTGTCAAGTAAAATGAAAGTAATTACAGTTTAAAATAAATGTTTCTAAAAAATATTATTATAATTTATCTACTATTTCCCCAGTACTGGGTTGCGGCTGGAAGAACATCCACTATGTAAAACATATGCTGGATAAATTGGCGGTTCATTCCACGGTGGTGAACCCTGATAAAATAAAGGGACTACGCCGAAGGAAAATGAATGAATGTATCAAGTGTTTTAGGCAAATATAGTGTAAAGCAGGGGTTACCAAACTCAGTCCTGGTCTGGTGTCCTGCAGATTTTAGCTCAGCGTGCGACATTCTGTTGTGTGATGCTGCTAAAAGGGGCGAAAAGAGGTCATGTTTTGATCCTTGATTGGTCTCACGCAGTCAAGTCATGCAATTTTGCAGGTCAGAGTTCACCAAGCTTGAACTTTGCACCTCAGCAACCTGTGAAACTTGACGCATGACCCTGCGTTTCTGGTCTGACGCATTTGCGTGCGTATGAATGGAAGTGTATGGGAGGAAAAGCCCAGTGTGACCGCAGCTTTACTAGGCTTTCTAGAAACATCCTTGCAGGTGTGTTGAGGCAAGTTGGAGCTAAAATCTGCAGGACACCAGCCCTCCAGGACTGAGCTTGAGAACCCCTTGTGTAGATCATATAAATAGCAATTTTCTATGTTAAAACATCTAATCCATACTTTCACATTTACAATTAGCTGTCAAAATGTTAAATTAAATGAGCATTCACTGCATTCATTTACCACATGGAAACCATTGGGTTACAGCAAGGGTCTCAAACTCAAATTGGTGAAGGGCCATATCAGTGACTGACAATTCATAGGAGGGCCGCTTTAACAGTCAAGTACACCAGAAAACTGATGTAACTGATACACTCTTCCCCAGAGTATATACAGTCAAAGCTCCTTCTTTCTGTTTTGTTTTTGTTGTACATATTAAATAGTTCTAGGTTAAACTGCTATGAAAATACTACAATTTAATAATAGGCATAATGATTATTATGATTATTCTGTCCCAATCAAGTTTAAGAGATTGCAAGAACAGCAGAAAGCAGATTGGGTAACTTTACTGACTTCACTGGCAATTGTTCTTCTCAATATCTTTCTTTTTCTTGTTAAACTACAACAAAGAGGGGGGAAAATATCATGTTCAATTTAGCCAGCAGTAAAATTTTACTAATGCAGATTTTTTAATACAAATCTTAACATGAATATGGGGAAAATGTAAATGTATTAAATGCGACAATTTGAATCGAATATTAGCAAATTGATCATATTTACACCATCATTATAATGTGTAAGCCATGGAAATGAGTTTATACAACAAAATACAGGTGGTAGAAAACAAATTATAATCAAATGCCCCTCAAAGAGGGACCCGCAAATAGAACACAGTGAATGGCAGTTCGACACCTCTGAGTTCCAGAAAACATCTTTAGCATTTCAGTACATTTAATTACAAAATTTAAATTATTATTAAAAGAGTAATGAATAATATCTATTTTTTATTTTTACTTTATTTCAAGCAACATTCTCATTTAATTTTCATTCTGTCAAGTACAATGAAAACAATCAAATTGCTACATTATTAGGAAACATATCCAAGAGCATGTTTTATTGTCAAATATAGACCAAGTCGTCAGTCATTCATTTTCTTTTCAGCTTAGTCTGTTTATTAATCAGGGGTCCTTGCTCAAGCAAATTGATTTCTTTATTCCCCAAGTTCAAAGTAGAGTGTATTGTGTGACACAGATTGTAAAATTGTAGTTTTTCACATATGAACGTTTTTTTTGTTGTCTTTTTTTACTGTAATTTGCCATAAAAATAAAATTCTAAAAAGAATCGCTAAATTATTATTTAAAAATTTCGAAAAGAAATGTGAATTTCAGACTACTTTTTATACTGTTGTGATGCTTAAGATCACTTTGAGAATATGTAATGCTTTTTAAGCATATATACAGTAGTATATACTATAAATAGTATACATTACAAATATATTTGTTAAAACCCATAACATGAAAATTATTTGTGATTAACAATTAGCTGTCAAATGTTAATATTAGTACATCCTTTATAGTTTAATCATCAATAACATTTACTCTATGTGGATGAGTAAACAAATAAATACAGAATTATTAGACAGCCTGTGAAGTTTACAATTACTAAAAACAGACTTTGCAATTTTGAGAAATAATTGCAAGATATTAACTCAGAATGGCAAGAAAAATTAGAACGGAGAGAAATAAAGTAAGAATTGTAAACTATAAACTGTTTTAACAAGACTATCAGAGTCGCAAAGTCTGAGAATAAAGTCTGAAATGTTTTAAGCAAGAATTGCAAGAAGTACAATTTAAATTCTGGGGATAAAAGTCAGAATTGTGAGATGTTAACTTAGGATTGCAAAATAATAGTAAGTCATAGTTATTTTTTTTAAGGTGGCTCGGTGGTTAGCACAATCGCCACACAGCAAGAAGGTTGCTGGTTTGAGTCCCGGCCGGGCCAGTTGTCGTTTCTATGTGGAGTTTGCATGTTCTCCCTGTGTTAGCGTGGGATTCCTCCGGGAGCTCCGGTTTCCCCCACAGTCTAAAGACATGCGCTATAGGTGAATTGAATAAACTAAATTGGCCATAGTGTATGAGTGTGTGTGAGAATGAGTGTGTGTGGTTGTTCCCTAGTACTGGGTTGTAGCTGGAAGATTCTCTGCTGCGTAAAACAAGCTGGAATAGTTGGTGGTTCATTCCACTGTTGCAACCTCTGAAATAGAGACTAAGCTTAAGGAAAATGAGAACATTATCTTAAATGTTTTTACCCTGTTGTAAAAAAAAGGGTTTCATAGATCATATAATTATAATGCATGTCATCTAACATCAGTTACTGCTTCAGATCCCTTTTAACTCTGCCTTTTAACTAATGCTCTAAGTAGGGCTCCTACCAGGAAACGTACGCCGCGGCCAGCCTTGGGAGGTGAATCCGGTGTGAAGGTGGGCACATGGGTGCCGTTGTCCTGTGCTCGCTCTCTCAGATACTCCAGCCTGCGGGGCCGGCCGAGCTGCTGAGAGAGCAGCGACTGAAGCTGAGAGCGCTCGATCGAACCCAGCAGGATCATGGACTCTGGAGCCAGGGGACACAGGCAGGGGAGACAGCAAAGAGACCAGAAAGAGAGGGAAAGAGAGAGAGACAGAAATGAGAGAGACACAGCGGGACAGCTGGAGGAACAGGGGACAGCAAAGGGAAATGGTGGGAGGGCAGGAAAGGAGATGGAGAAGGTAAAGAATGTGTCTGTCACAGGGCATGAGGTGGAACTGTGGGATAACATTGCCAACTGTGAGCTTTCATCTGGGAACATCAAGCAAATGAATGGAAAGGAAACTACTAAAAGCAGTAACAGCCCAAAGTGTTTTCAGCCACATCATTAAACTAATTTGTATGACTCTTTTTAGCTTCTCTGTAGCTCATTTTTAGTTTTTAAAGGTCCCATGAAATTAAAATAAAGTTTTATAGATGTTAGTATCAGTATTATACATTTTTAGGATATCTATAAGCTAGTGTTCTCTAAAACAGCGACAGATATAAATCTGGTATGAACATGTAACGCTTGTAGTTTTTACTTCTGCTGAAATGGATCAACAGTTTTATTCACATCACCTCACACTATAGTTTCTCATCACATCATAACCAATCAGATGCTCTCTAGTATCTGACATGCCCCGCCCTCTTTAAGACACTTCTCCTTTGCTTTTCAATTCATGCACTTGAGATCAATCACTCTCAGTGGCAGAGAGGTTATAAACAAAACACTATTGGCTGTTTTAAAAAAAGAGAGGAGCTACACTATGTCCCACCCTCTCATCGTGTTTGGGTTGAAATTATGTCAAACACTGAATAAAAATTCATACTTCAAAGCACTTCAGGGGACCTTTAAATAATAATGCACCCAGAAATTAAAATATGCTCACCATTTATACTTGAGTATTTTTTCTTCTGTTGAGCACAAATTAAGATATTTGAAGGAATGTTGGAAACTTACAGTCATTTACATCCATATAAATGAAAAATACAGTGGATGTCAGTTTCCAGCATCCTTTAAAATATCTTTTTTTGATATTTAAACAGACAAAATGAACTCAAACAAGTTTGAATCAAGTGGGAGAAATGACTGAATTTTCATTTTGGGGTGAGCTAATTTGTAAGCTACTTTCAGAAGCTCTACCACCACAGGCATATATATAACTGAACCTTTTTAGTGTTAGTCCAATATATTACACACAAAGTCTATCAGCTGATTCTGCACAATAAAAACCTAAATGTTACCCTTGAAATAAGCACACATTTTTTTGGCATCGTAAAAAAAAGAGATGACTGCAGTTTACTCAATGCCCAATGGATTTTTAAAATGGTTTAAAAATCTCTACATAGAGCCCCATATTTTTGATATCCATCTTCAGGCCCACACACATTTAGGAACACATCCAGGTAGAGGCTAACCATATAAGGTTAAAGATGGATCAGGCTTTTCCTTCTTGTTTAATGGCGACTAACTCATTAGAAGCATTAACACCACCTACTGTGTCGGATGTGAATTTAAATGTTAGCTATCACAAGATTGTTGACATGATTTATATGTACAATGTTTATGAAAGTGCTTTTCAACCAGAAGCAGCGACCGTTGTTGTTGTTTTTTTGTATTGTGATGCAGTTCCTAGCGAAGCGGAATATTAAAGGTGCAGTAGGTGATTGTCTTCAGAAACTATTTTTATTGCGCTGGTTGAAAGTCTCTTCACATTCCGATAGCACTGATTAAAGTAAATGATCTAAATGCATTTATATGTATTTTAACATTCTGGATAAAACACAATCTAAAAAATATTTATCCAATTAAATATTGTCGGATCGACTAATAACTCAATTATGATAGGTATCTCAAACTGTCAACAAATTTAAATTTGTCTTTAAGCAGACAGACGTCCTCCGCACACACATGTAAAGCACAGATCTACATTTAATAGAGAGATATCAGGCAACCTCTGCATCAACCTGAACTTCTTTCTGAAAGACCAAAACCCTAAACCCTGAAATCAATTACTTTTGTATGCTCAGGGGAAATGACGTAATGCAGTTCAAAACAAGGATCTGAGGGATGACACCACGGCTGAAGGATTACACTTCAACAGGTATGTTTTAAAACTATTTTAGCCATGCAAAGCTTATGTAGATTGTTCTTGTCTATGAATGGGTTTATATGCACTGTAATATTGTTCAGCCACTGAAACATTCGCCAAAACATTGGCTATTTTCAATTTCATGGAGTACCTATTACAGCATCGATAATATAGTTGGTTAAATAGACCTAAGCATTTGTTAGTTGTTCAAATGTAAAAGGAGATGAAAACAAACGACGTACGAGGATCAGCTAACACAAATGAAAATGAAAAGTCACTTGTTGTCTTTGTAGTGTAAACTTAAGTGTATTGTAAAAAGATGACAGGATATTTCTGTTTTTAGCCCTGCTTTTTTCTGATTTAATTGTTATTTAGTTAAAAAACAAAACATAAGTAAATGTGCCCTTCCGCCAAACCAGCTTTAGTGAGGTAAAGTTTGATTTATTTTCACACATTTGTTCATTTTTAAACGTCGACAGCCTGTGACAGTTTTTTGGTAGATATAATTCCTGCATCCGCTGGCCTGTCAACAACTACACTTGATAAAGTGAATCAGAAACAGCTTTGTTGCCAGTGCGTGTCTCCACAGAGTTTTCTAACTGGTGAATGATATGATCTTCTAGTGTTATGTCTAATAGGTACGCGTTCATGACTTAAGGAGACATGAATTTGGATGGCATGGGAGGGATGTAAAATTTCTAAGCTAAATGACACAACAGTTGGCGTGGCTTGTTTTTCTACTGTGAGCTGAATGGATGTAGTAAAGTAGACATTTCATTCTGAAATTGGGGGAAAAGGGTTTGGGGAGTGTTATTAGAATCTAACAGACTCCTCCTCCTCCTCCTCACTATTACTGTCTGTTGTTAAAACTAACAGTGTAGCAGCTGGTTAAATATGCTAGCTACACCCAATTGAAAAAAAAAATAATAAGTGCTTTTACAGCTTTCAATTAAAGATTAGAAGGACAACCCTTTTTTCTTAATGACATGCACAGATGAATTGTTCACTACAAAACAAGCAATGTGAGCTAACACAATTATATGGTTAGTTTTGCTTTCTTGGGGACTTTAACACTACACGAAATACTACAAATAAATAAATACACTTTTTATCAATACATTGAACCATAACATCTTGACTGTAGGTTCTGATGAGAAATTTAGTTCATGTCATGTCATCCTGTTATTTATTAATGTGTAATGTGTACCCCATCCCTAAGCCCACTCCTTACAGTAATGAAAATAACAGTATTTATTAGCATTACAACAATGATGCTATATGTACACTATGCGCACATTCTTAGCAGTAACTTCTAGCTGTAACCATTACTATTATCAGAAGTACCTCCCACTGCAATGCCTCAAATAACTTATTCATAAACTAATCTAGAATGACAAAGAAATCGTTCTTGCAGGACTCTCAGTGTTCATCAAGACTCTTTGGATTCATCTTCAATGCCTCCTCCATCTTACCCCAGATATGCTCAATAAAGATCATGTCTGGTGACTGGGCTGGCCAATCCTGGAGTACCTTGACCTTCTTTGCTTTCAGGAACTTTGATGTGGAGGCTGTAGTATGAGAAGGAGCGCTATCCTGCTATCCTTGCCCTCTCCTGTGATTTGTAATGTAATTGGCAGCACAAATGCATTAACCAGTACTATCAGCAGGTGTACTTCCCAATTGGGGGCCTGGATTGTGTGGTCGGGATTGTGTGTCCTAAAATGTGTGTAGATCTGCAGCTGGATAATATTGTTTTTCAGGATTCTTATTATAAAAGAAATTAAAAGCTACTTTGCTGTCTAGATATTGGCATCGGCAATTGGAATCCTATTTGCTGACTGAAATCTTGCCAAAAGTGGCAAAGTGGCTCAGCAATCAAAGATTGATATTGCAGCAGAGTTATTGCAGCAGAATCACTTCATATCAAGAAAAAATAGGGGAAAACACACTCAAGGAAGAAGACAGTCTAAAAAGTCTGATGTGAGATGGCTGTTTTAAAGATATCTGCCATTTTGCCCCCTCTGCAACAGTACAGTACAGTAATTTTCTTATTATCTCACCTTTGGACTCGACGAGGGCCAGGGTTTTAAGCTGGCCCGTCACAAGTGCCTCCTGGAGGTCCCGGTAAGAGGAGGAGAGAGTGATATAGCGCACATCTCTCACCATTATATCCTCCACGCGGATATTATATTTCCTACAGGTTAAAAATGAAAGGACAAAGCGGGGTGAGCATTAGAAATGCCAGGGGAATGACATGAGGGTGATGACAATTTCAATAACGTAACAGGACTCACTCCTGTCCCCAGCCCAGCTCTGGCAGATAGGGAAGTTTCTGGATCCGGATGATGGAGTCGTAGAGGGACGGCTGTAGACTCTGAGCCACGGCATTGGCCAGGATCACAGCGATCATCACGGGCAGGATGTGCGAGATTTGACCGGTCAGCTCGAACACGATGACGGCGGTGGACACGGTGTGAGTGACTGCGCCAGAAAGAGCCGCCGCCCCTGTGGAAATCACCATTTCGTCCCGCATCAAATTACAGTAGCAGTCACCCGCCGCAAGCCATCTGATTTCCTATTGTGCTCCTGACAAGCTTTCTGCTCCACTGCACAACGCAACGCTACCACCGAAGCCATTTCCACAGGCGAGATCTAATTTGGCTGTTGGTCTGTGCGGGTTAATGAAAAATGTATGACTCTTGCATACAACGCCCTGCAGGTTCAATTACGTGTGTGTATAAGATCTCGCCGAGACGGGCTCAAACTGATGGCTTTTGAAAGGAAACAAATGGACATCTGTGTGAAGGCATGCACAATGGACGCTCTCACCTACAACTGCGTAACCGCCGGGAACTATAGGATACACAGTGCTGTCGGCGTGTATCCCGTCGGGGAAGAAGGCTGCCATACTTTCGCCCACCAGTCGACCGAATGCGGCCCCTGTACGACACACAGAATTCGTATTGTCGATATTTTGTCGACTAGAAAAACAAGACGCATATTTATAACACATATTTTGATGTATACTCACACACATTGACTCCAGAATAAAGCTGCAGTGATTTTTCACGAGTTTATACACAGGCTTTAGTGAGTCAGACAGTGATGAGGGATGGAAATGGAGAACACGATCGCAGGAAAAGGAAACAACCATTAAGAACAAACTGAAACTGGATGGCTGGTATGAACACAAGTGCAAAGTAATGGCGCTAGCTCATACAATAGTGACTTGAAATGAAAACAAAACAAAATAATAATAACAGAAAACACATTTCCCACAATGTGGTCGACTTTTAAAAGCAACACATGCATACGCTATAAATCACATACCAATGAGGAACACCGGCATGAAGGCCCCGCAAGGCACAGGCATTGTTGTAGCCACGGCTGACATCCAGAACTATGGGAAAACATTCAAAAGACTGAAGGTCGCACACTTGAACGAAGACATCCTTTAATAATTAATCTGTTTCACATGTGCACTCATCATGCTGTGCAGAAAATCAGAACTGCTGCAGACTGAAATCTCTGCTGATTTTCAATACAACAGCATGAAAGTTTTAACACAGCAGTTCGATAAACAATACGTATTAAGCAGCTGACATTTCGGACACAAAATGACTAGAATAATTAATAATTGAAACAATTAAAAAAGAGATCAAAGTAATTATAAAACTGAATCTGACAGCTATGTAATACAATGTTACAATTGCTTCTCTGAAATGCTTGATTGGGCACTTGAAACATTTCTAGATAATACCTCAATAAAAACACCCATAGTACCTAACAAAAGTCTTGCCGTCTAAGTTTTAGAATCAACAAATAATAACTTGATTTCTAGTTGATTATTTGGTATCAGAATTGGCTTATTTGAAAGGCAAGGGCCTTTAGAATATGCTTACTTTACCAAAATAAAATATGATCATGCTTTGATTTTTTTTTATTCAATTAGGACAGTACGATTTGACTGTGCTTAGACAAAAGTCTTGTCCCTTAAGAGAAACAATGTCCAGTATAGAGTATAAAGTCATGGTGCAGTGGAGAAAGAATGAATATTGTGTATGACTCCCATGAGCTTGGACAACTGCATCCATACATCTCTGCAATGCCTCAAATAACTTATTCATAAACTAATCTGGAATGACAAAGAAAGCATTTTTGCGGGACTTCCAGAGTTCATCAACATTCTTTGGACTCATCTTCAATGCCTCCTCCTTCATCTTACCCAAGGAATGCTCAACAATGTTCATGTCTGGTGACTGGGCTGGCCAATCCTGGAGCACCAAGACCTTCTTTGCTTTCAGGAACTTTGATGTGGAGGCTGAAGTATGAGAAGGAGCATTATCCTGCTGAAGAATTTGCCCTCTCCTGGGGTTTGTAATGTAATGGGCAGCACAAATGTCTTAATACCTCAGGCTTTTAATCCATGTCATCCACTCTGCAGATCTCTTGAACACCCCCATACTGAATGTAACCCTAAACCATGATTTTTCCTTCACCAAACTTGACTGATTTCTATTATAATCTTGGGTCCATGCGGGTTGCAACTGGTCTTCTCCAGTGTTTGTGATGATTGGGATGCAGTTCAACAGATGAATTATCCAAAATCTTCCTTCTGCCACTTTCCAAATGATCAACTAGAAGTCAAGTTTTTATTTGTTGCTCTCACAACTAGAATCGATGACAAGACTTTTGTCAGGCAGTGTAATAAAGATTCAGTTTAAACTATTTGCCTATGGCTATCCTAAAACAACTTTTGCTTAACCGATTGTTCTTTGCTTTCTATTGGATTATGTGATAATAAACAGGTAATATTTTAAAATAGTTTTTTCCTAAAGGTATAGTTCACCCAAACATGAAAACTGTCATTATTTGCTCGCCCTTCACTTGTTCCAAACCTATTTGAGATCTTTCTTCCTCCTTCTGTTCACAAAAGATGATATTTTGAAGAAAGTTGGAAAACCTGTAACCATTGACTTCCATAGTATTTATAGTATTCCATTTACATTATATTTTCTCAACTACGGATGTAAAAGATTACAGATTTTTAGCTTTCTTCAAAATGTCTTTCGTTTTGAACAAAAGAAAAGAATTCATAAAGGTTTATAAGCACTAGAGCTTGATTAAATAGTGCATTATCAATTTTGGGTGAACTAAATCAAAACTTTAAATCAACATTTTATGTCCCTTGCTATACTGATGTGTTCAAATGATGGCATATAATGCAAATGTTAAACAGACTATGAAAAACCAAAAAAGAAAAAAAAAACTTTTTGAAATCATTTTTTACTCTATTATTATACCATTATATATGTCTTGCTATTTCACTAGAAGGCATGAGTTAGTTAGTTAGTTAGTAAGTTAGTTATTTAGTTAGTTAAATACATCATAAATACAAAAACAATAATTAATAATAAAATAAACAGTGTAAATTATAAATAGTTTCTATAGAAAGCCAATCCTTCATTTAGATTATTTAGTACTTGGTTTGTGGATTGTAATTCATAGAAAGATAACTCTACAAGTTATGCTTACTTACTTGTCATCTGTAACTCAAGTACAGTATATCTTTGTTGCCTGTTTTGCATGTAAACTTTCCAAATCTAACATAATATAATATTATAATAATAATATTATTTTACAGAGCATGGCGAGACTCACCTTCATGACAATGAAGAGGAGGAGTGTGATAAACACACTGACTTGTGGGTGCTTCCAGGCCTGAGGTACGTGACTTGAGTACTCAAACTCCTCAGCAACACCTTGCTTGTACCAGGTCAGGTTGTCAAACAGTGCCACCAGTGACTCATGTTGAGTCAGCTAAATGAGGAGGCAGAGCAGTTTGTTATTTAATGCTTAATTACTGATTTAGAACAAATAAATCTATCAGCAGGCAGCAGACTCGAAAGACTCATATTAAAAAGGAGCAAAATATTGAGAAAGATAACCAATATTTGTGTGTTTTTTTAAGAGTATTGGGATTTTTCACAGCTAGCAAATGTAAGTAATTTAAGAGTAGTTCAACATGGATATGTGCAAACCAAGTTATCTCAGATATCAATGTTATGAATGTGACCGCTCAGAAACAATTATTTTTTCTTTATTCAACAAATAATACACCATTAACCTCTCCTACAAAGAAAAGACTGGATGGTCAGTGTGTAATACAATTCCAAAGGTATTTGCAACACAAAGGAATTTGCTTGGAATGGACACAGAGAAATGGTCAAGCTACTATACAACTTGCTTGAGACTTAAGCTTTTAATGTAAACCTTTATTCCCTATTTGTGTGAAATCAGTTGTTTTACAACAAGCTCATGTATTAATATCATGGTTTTAATCCTCCTGCAATCAATGTTTTAACACTACCACAGCTAAACAAGATTGTGGATAGTTCATGTTCGATGTCCCTGGGAAGATAATTTGGTGTACTGAACGATCATTTACTTTTTATGTTTATACATGTGCAACATATTAACATTTTAAGAAACTTTAAACATTTCTGCATCAGCTTACACCCAGAATGCATATGCAAATTACCAAACTTTTTAACAAAGGACTATAGGGCGTGCCCCGGGGGAGTTAGCTTTCCCATTGTTCAGTTCAGCTCTCGAGGGTGTTACAAGCACACCCTTATAAAAGCTGGTGACACACTGGAGAACACCTGAAGAAGAAGAACCGACACACACCCTAGGAGAGGGAGTTGTTCTATTTCAGCTTCTCTTCAGGTCTAGGGAGCAGGCATGGACCCTGACAAAAATGGGTTAAATGCACAGCTCAGACATTCCCATTCCCACACCGATACCCTTCTTTCTTTCTTTTAAAGTTCCATTTTGTATAAAGAAAGGTGCCTGTGCATATTTATGAATCAAATGCTTTAAACTTTGATTATGTGACCCGGCTTAAACCTAAATGAGTTTTTATTTTTAATAGCAATAGCTGTAGTTGAAGTCTGTTTAAATGATCGCAGGACAATTCGTTTGTTTGAATATAAGGAGTAGATTCTTTTAAAGACCCCTTCAAATTAATCTTCACGTTGAGCTAATTTGCTACACCAAAGACTATAGAATGCACAAGATGTGTCACTCGTATAGTTTTGAATAGTGAAAAGTGTAACAATAAAGATGGTTGCTCCAGTGAAGGAAGCCCCTCCTTCAAGTAAAGGAATTGATTGATATTGACTGACAATTCTCCGGGGGAGGGACTTTGTTTACATGTGTGTTTTTATGACAGTTTCTGCAGCTTCATTGTTATAAACCTGTCTGGGATCGACAA
Organism: Danio rerio; assembly: GCF_052040795.2. Taxonomy (NCBI): domain Eukaryota; kingdom Metazoa; phylum Chordata; class Actinopteri; order Cypriniformes; family Danionidae; genus Danio; species Danio rerio. Next base: position 19,601,447 of record NC_141022.1, read on the forward strand.
ATGCGCTTAGATCTCGAGACATGAGAAATGTATTTACATGAAGCTTGAAATCTCTACGTTTAAACATACTTGTAAATTAATTTCAAGTTATCAAGACGATTACAAGTTTTGTAATCTGGATGAAATTATCATGAGTCTGTCAATTGCAAATCACATGACAACAACCATTTAAAGGCCCACAAACTTGTAAACAATTTCGCTGTCATTTTGAGAGAATATTTGCCATCAGAAATAAGTTGTTGGAATAATTCTGCTGCATTATTCAGAGGATGATACTGTGTTACACGTACAGTCATTCAAAGAGATGGGAGCTGCACTTGCATGCCTAAAAGGCATTTTAAGATGGCTGCTGGGTGGAATGACTTTACTTTGTGCATAAAAAGACCACCTCAGGAGTGTTCTCTTGTGAGTCTGTTTGAGGTTCTATATATTTATGATTTGTGAATGCAGAGAAGGGGGGGAACTTACTGAAATATGGAAAGAGGATTACATTAAACATGAACTATGCTCAACACATTCAAAATACAGAGTAAAAGAGATATAGAAGAACTGTGCAACAAAACTCTGTAATGCTGAGTAAATCAGAGGATATGCTGTATCTATTTACGTATATTGGTTGCGTTTATTTACTTATAAGGGACAGTTTTCTCAAAAGTAAAATGTAATGTACCTTTTGATTTTACGCACTTTCAAGCCATGGGTGTATATGGCTTTCTTTTTCAAACATTATATAACTATTCTTATAATAAAGGCTGTTCATTTTTGATACATAAATTATTAAACATTGATAGTTAATAGAAGCTTCTTTTAATCTGTTATTATTATTGTGATATACACACATAGCAGATATTAAGATGATCAAGCTGAGAAATACTGTAATGAAATCGGTTCAAAATTCATTAATGCACAAAAAGCTGGGGTCTGAGTTTTTATGAAGTTAAGTGGTGGAGGAAAATGGTTTGAGATCACTTCATTGCTGAAGAGAACCAACAAAAAACTGGGTTTTCTTTTGAGTCCATTAAGTTGTGAACACCTAAAAGGACTGAGACCTCTTTCGATAGGTTTCCTTTCTAGTTTGCTTTAACTTAACTTGTTTTTGATCTTTTAAAATGAGCTATATGAGAAAATTTTTTACTGTACAGTTAGGTTAGGGTTAGAAAAACAAGGTAACATGTATGTGCAAAGTTGCTTATAGTCAACAGAAATGCCTGTTGAGGTAGCAAAATTAAGAATAAGCATATATTAAGCATGCAAGTCAAGTCAAAAATGTGGAGAAGAGATAAGTCTTGAACATCAAACCTGGCCTGCCATGAACTGTCCAAACCCTGGAGGAAAGGTAAGTGTTGATATAAGAAGAGTCACCACTGCTGGATACACTAGTCTTCTACAGGAACCCAAAATTGAGAAGAAAAAAAATGAATTATTTGTATGAAATAAATACATATAAACAGTACTATACACTCACCGGTCACTTTATTAGGTACACCTCTTCAACTGTTTGCTAATAAAAAAAAATGTTATCAGCTAATCAAATGGCACTCAGTGCTTTTAGACATGTAGATATGGTCAAGATGATCTGCTGAAGATAAATAATTTAAGTCACACTGAATGTGGCAGGGCTGCTGCTTCTAGATGGGCTGTTATGAGTATTTTTTACACATAAATCATCAGTACAGTTTACAGACAATGGTCTGAAAATAATAAAATATCCAGTGAGTGCCATTTCTGTGGGTGAAAATAGCTTGTTGAGACTCCAAAATTACACCAAAATTAGTAATGGTAAATTGTAAAAAGGTTTCTGGACTAATGAGTCTCAAAATTGGCTTAAGTTGGATTATAGAAGCAGAATTTGGCTGAAATAACATGAAAAGGATGGATATTGTATCATCGGTTCAGGCTGTGGCTGGTGTAATGGTGTGAAGGAGATTTTCTTGGCACACTTTGAGCTGCTTAGTACTAATTGAGCATTTTTAAATGCCACAGCAAACCTGATTATCGTTGCTGACCATGTCCATTCTTTTTGACTACATAATTATATTAAGTAGTCATAATATCATATAAATCATATTGTGATGGCTCTCCAGCAGAATAGTGCATCATGCCACAAAGCTCCAATTCTCTCAAACTGATTTCCTGAACATGGCAATGAGTTTAATCCTCCACAGTCATCATATTTTGTATTGAAAATGTGTATTGCTGATCGGCTAACAAATCTGGGTTGGTATTGCAAAATTGTGGACCAAAATCTCTGAGGGATATTTCCAGTGACTTCATGCCAGCAGGCATAGAATGTAAAATGACGTTAATCTTTAGTTCTATTTTGGTTGCGACATCAGGTGACCAAAATTTTACATTAATTTGCTGTGTATTACTGTTTCAGGCTGTGACATTAACTAACTAAAGTCCAATATCATTTTAACATCATGATGTGACATCCATACAACTTGAAAGTCTAACATCAGTCAACGTTTATCACTGCTTGGTTTTATGCTGTGTAATTACCCAACTAAAATTCCATTCAATGTCAAAAGCTTCATTAATCGTTGATCTTTGGTTGATTTTATGTTGTGTCATGAACTAACTAAAATTCATCTTGACGTTGATGTCTGACCTCAAACTGACATTAAGTTCTGACATCAACCCGATTTTCATATACAGCCAAAATTCAAAGTTAATCTGACGTTGGAGGCCAACCTCAATTTTAAGACTATTTGATGTCCAGTGCCATATAGGAATGAATCTAGGCAAAAAGAAGAGTCCATCCTGCAATTTTATGTTGGTAACACTTTGGGCTCTATTTTTACGATCCAGACACAAAGTCCAAAGCGCAGGGTGCAAAAGCAAAAGCAAAACAATAGAGTCTCATTTCCCATTTCCTTTACGAGTCAGTTGCGTCATGCCATGCATAGCACATTTGGTATTTACATGGCGGACTTTGTAAGTGGAAAAACTGAGTGCTTCATTAGTGAGAAAACAGTTAAACAAAGCATCTGCAGCACGAGAATGAGAGAATAAGCCTTCTCATTCTTTTCTTTCACTTCACTCTCGTGGGTAAGGAAACGGTTTGTACGTACAGACATCCATTAGCCTACATAATTAATTGAATTTGTTAAGTGCAAAGATTTGTTTTTAAAACTATTTCTTAATTAAATCTCATCTAAGCTTGTTTTAAATAAAACAAATGTAAATATGCATATAATAAATAACACTACTAATGATAATAACAATATACAAAAGCAAATTGTCATGAATAAACTGAAGAAGCCTCAGAGATGAAGAAGGAATGAAAGTAGGGTTTTTATATTAATGTAAACTAGAAAAAAATCATTTTTGTAATATTTTAATGCTTCAATTCTTTTTTATTTGTAAAGATATTTGCATATTGCTGTTCATCCTGGGTGTATTAAGCAATGTTTAAGGGAGGCGCATAACTAACGCGCTCTGCGCTGGACTTTAGACCTCTTAGCTGGTTTATTGAACAGTGTATTTTAGTTCCTCAAAATAGCAACACACCAGCAATGTGCCTTAACACATCTCCTTTTTTAGACCAGAACGCCTATAAATGCACATATGAGTGCAAATCCATTTGCTGTTTAAACAGTGTGGCGGAAAACTTCAAAATGATCCTTATGTCCAGCTGAAACTAGCAAACAACAATCGAGTGTATGATAGGGCCCTTTATTTTGATGGCCCATTTGAGATTAGTAGACTGTCTGCTTAATATCTGTTAATACAGACATTCAACAGATATTTAACGGACTATAAGAAACTTTGCAAGTACATGTCAACTTACACTAACCCTAAACCTAACCCCAACCTTAACCCCAACCTAACAGTCTATAAATATAATGAGAATTAGTTGCAATCTAAACAAACCATCAAAATAAAATGACCTTAATGTCTGCATGAAGTTGCAGAGACATTTATTACAGTATGTTGATGTACTTCCAATTAAAACTAAATATTGAGTAGGGGGCGAGGATTTCTTTTGCGCCTCATTCCCTCGTAGAAAGCTAACAGCAAGAGGGGCATGGTTAAAAATATTTTGCCCATCAAACTGATGGCATCAGAGAAGGACAGCCACTCCAAATGCAGAAGCAAATGGTCAGATTTGATTAAAGATGACCAAAACAAACATTTAATCTCAGTTCATCTAATGAATAACAATGTATAATAACAGCAAAATAAAACTGTACATTTTGATTTCACACTGACTTTAAAGGTGCACCTAATAAAGTATCCAACAAATTCCTACAGTAACTAAAAGGACAATTAGAAACATTCTAGGAGATGCAGTAAAAAAAAAAAAAAAAACTTACTTTTTTAGCAAAAATTTGTTGATAGTTTTCTGCTTTCTCATAGACTCCACTATAATCCTGTTCAGATAGACATACAATGCTCCTCCAAAACCACTGGCAATCCTGAAAAAGATATCAGAGGGATCATTTACTCACCCTTTACTTGCTCCAAACTGGTTTTGAGTGTTTTCTTCTGATGAACACAGTGGGCTCTATTTTAACAATCTAAGCACAATGTCTAAAGCACATGGTGCAAAAGCATCAAGGGCATGTCCGAATACACATTTGGTATTTTAAGGATAAAAAAATATGCTTGCTTATTCTCTTAATAAGTTATGGGTGTGTTATGAGAATAATGTGCATTAAACCAATCAGAGTCTCATCTTTCATTCCCTTTAAGAGTCAGTTGCGTTGCGCCATGGCGCATTTGCTATTTACATGGAGGACTTTGTAAGTAGAAAAACTGAATGCTTTACTGGCGAGAAAACAGACCATCTGACAAGTAAAAAAACAAGCCTTTACTTTACTCCTTTACTTTCATGGATAAGGAAACTGAAGACATCCATTAGCCTACATATTCAATTTTGTTTGTTAAGCTTAAAAGATTTCTTTAATTCCCAGCAAACGAATAAATGAATAATAATAACGATATGTGGTCAAAAGATATTTGTGTATTGCTGTACATCCTGTGTATATTAAGCAAGGTGTAAGCGTTTTAAACCTGCATAGATGTATAACTATAGCGCTCTGCACTGGACTTTAGACCAGCTTTCAGTTGGTCAGTGGCACAGTCTATTTCAATTCCTTAAAATAGCGATGTGCCAACAGTGCGCCTTAACACACCACCTTTATAGACCAGCACACACAAAGTGGCGCAAATTGATTTGCTATTTAAACAACGTGCTGCAAAACATGAAAATTAGTGTTGCGCTGTTCTGAAAATAGCAAAAAATCAAGCAAAACACGTCGTCTGCCTTATTTTTCATGATCACCAGCGATCTAACTATAGATCGCTGGAAACATTCACATTCAGAATTACAAATCTGCCATTTTATGGACTACAGATTCAGTCAGGCAACACACACACACACACCTGTCCCAAGTCACCACTGATTAGACTCTCACAGCTGTAGCTGCTCTGATTAATGGACCTAATATACAGCAAACTAACACACTGTTGGGGCTGAGTCTTGTATCCTGTAAAGTAAACAATACGATGCGTTTTCCCTGGTCTTCCTTTTCTTGTTAGACCTTGCATTGTTTTGTTTGATTTTTCCTGTATGCTGCCTGCCTTTTGCCTACATTTTCAACTCTGGATTGCCCACTGCTTACTTGACCATCCTGTTCAATTAAGGCCTGCATAAGGATCCTCACTCTGTTGTCAGCATCCATCACTGTTACAGAAGACTCCGAAACAAGAGTGTGTTAGTGCGCTGTATATATAGTCCATTAATCGGTCTGTGAGCAGCTTCAGCTGTGAGAGTCTAATCAGTGGAAACTTGGGGCAGGTGTGTGTGTGTTGCATGGCTAGATCTGTAGTCCATAAAATGAGGGATTTGTAGTTTGTCTGAATGTGCGGGTTTTCCAGCAATCTATGGTGGTTAGATCTCTGGTCATCGTGACTTTATTATGCCAGGTATATTACACTCAGGACCAAAAGAATAAATTTTGAAGAAAGCTGAAAACCTGTAATCATTGATCTGCATAGTATTTGTTTTTCCTACCTCAATGATTACAGGTTTTTGGCTTTCTTCAAATATCTCATTTTGTGTTCAGCACATTAAAGATAACCATAAAGGTTTGGAAACACTTGAGGGTGTGCAAATAAATAGTGAATAAATTGTTATTTTTAGGTCAAATATAACAGACATTCCACAAAACATTGCAAAAGGCTAAACTATAACCATTACACATTCTATTTTACGGCTTAGAGCTAAGCATAACAAGTTGGATACAGAGACTTACATTTTCCCAGCCAGCCAGACTACAACTTTCAAGTATTTGAAAGCGATAGCATAAGCTTTCCAAACAAACAGTGCTAATGAGATTTGACATTTTTAGCACAAAATGTTCTTAGACAAGGCAATTGGATTGTGTGAATTCTGTGTCGGAATTATGCAAATCAGACTTGTTTTGGGAATGCAAAAAGGCAAAGGTAAGACACAAACCCGAGCACAGCGAAAGCAGGAAGCTCTTGTAGGTCAAAAGGAAAATCCAGTCGAAAGCGTGTTTTAAAGAGGGCCGTGATGGTCTCTGCAAGATGGTGAGGAAAGAGTGACAGTCTGAGCTTTATGACGAATGAATCATTTGGCTATCATAATGGATTCCTTCCTCACCCTCATCCTTATTCCACACCGCCAGCACCCTGAAGATAAAGGCACTGAAGGTTGCAGCGAAGAATCCTCTCCAGTAGTTCCTCACGGCGAAGAACGTTGATGTGACCTCAATACTAAACAGCACTCCTGCCACAACACAGAAGATCAGACGACAAACAGCTCTGGAAAGTGTACAGGGGAACACTACTGTCTTAAATGTGATATGGCGTTATCTCCAGTGGCCAGCTATGATCACAATGTTTGGTCTTACCTCCAATGGGGGCCGCAAAGCAACAGCCCACCCCCACTGCACAGGCAGCTGACAGCATCTCTGTGTTTCTCAGCTCGTTCTGTCAGATTAACAAGAAAAACCCAATACATGCAAATCCGCTTTCAAACGACTGTCGCTGTGGTATTTTACAGGCAGCCAAGAGTGGAACAGGGTAATTACACTGACGAAGACATGAAACCGACATGCTGAACAAGGTATTGCTATGAGCACAATTAAAAAAATGGACAAGCACTGCTCTTTCATTCGTCATACGCTAACTTTGTCAACATTTGTTTGCTACGACCAGGGAGGATGAAGTCCAGGAGACGCTAATTTAAATGAAAAAAAAAATGGTAAACTTGGGAAAAAAATAATCACAAATGGAGATTAAAAAAATAAAACTAGCTTCATTTGTATTTACAGTGCATCTGGAAAATATTAATAGCGCTTTACCTTTTCCTCATTTTTTATGTTAAAGCTTTATTCCAAAATGGATTAGATTCATTTATTTCCTCAAATTGTACAAACAATATCCAATAATGACAATTTGAAAAAATAGAGTTTTTTAAATTGTTGCAAATTTGATAAAAATAAAAAAGCTGAAAAATCACATGTACATAAGTATTCACAGCTATTGCCATAAAGTTCTAATTTGAGCTCAGCTACATCCTTTTCACTGATCCTTCTTCAGATGTTTCAGCAGCTTAATTGGAGTTCACCTGTGGTCAATTTAGTCGATTAGACATGATTTGAAAAGGCATTCACTTGTAAATTTAAGGTCCCAGGGTTGACAGTGCATGTCATAGGACAAACCAAGCATGAAAACAAAGAAATTGTTTGTAGACCTCCTGTTCCTTTTTGTCCTTTCCTGTTTGTCCAGGAAATACTGCTTCACAGTGCTTTTGACCTCAGACCGGGGCGACAGTTCATCTTCCAGCAGGACAATGGCCCAAAGCACATTGTTAAAATATCAATGCAATGGCCTCACAACATGCCCAGACCTAAATCCTATTAAACATCTCTGAAGAAATCTGAAAATGGCTGTACAACATTGCTTACCATCGGACCTGGTAGAGCTTGAGAGGTACTGCAAAGAGGAAAAAATTCCCAAAGACAGGTGTGGCAAGTTTGTGGCATCATCCTCAAAAAGACTTAAGGCTTTAATTGCTGCCAAAGGTGCATCAACAGAGCATTGAGCAAAGGCTTTGAATACTTATGTACATGTGATTTTTCAGTTTTTTTTTATTTTTTTATAAATTTGCCACAATTTAAAAAAATCTTTGTCATATTGTCATTATGAGGTATTGTGTGTAGAATTCTAAGGAAATAAATGAGTTTAATCCATTTTGGAATAAGGCTGTAAAATAAAAAAAAGATGTGGAAAAAGTGAAGTGCTATGACTACTTTCCGAATTTACTGTACTGTAAAGCAGGGGTCACCAATTTCGGTCCTGGAGGGCCGGTGTCCCTGCAGGGTTTAGCTCCAACTTGCCTCAAAACACCTGCCTGGATGTTTCAAGCATACTTGGTAAGACCTTGATAAGCTTGTTCAGGTGTGTTTGATGAGGGTTGGAGCTAACATCTGCAGGACACCGGCCTTCCAGGAACAAGTTTGGTGACCACTGCTGTAAAGCTTTCAATCAGTCTGATCACATGGACACAGCTAAACATGATAACAGCTGCATCTTACCTTGTTTCCCTCAAAGGGCTCTTCCTTCAGCAGTAAATCAAAATAACACATATACATGTGAGTATCTGCACTGTGCGTTCGTTCAAAGCTTATCAATACTAAAAGTATTTTAAACACTGCATACCAAAGAAAATATAAAGGAAATGTTGATTTACCTCTTTCCCTTCGTGAACAGTTTGGGGGTGGTTGGATTTGATAATGTTTTGTAGAAAAGTCCAATGTTCTGAATCAATCAATCAATCAATCAATCAATCAATCAATCAATCTATCTATCTATCTATCTATCTATCTATCTATCTATCTATCTATCTATCTATCTATCTATCTATCTATCTATCTATCTATCTATCTATCTATCTATCTATCTATCTATCTATCTATCTGTGCATCCTTCCATCTGTCTCTTTCCATCCATCCATCCATCCATCCATCCATCCATCCATCCATCCATCCATCCATCCATCCATCCATCCATCCATCCATTCATCCATCCATCCATCCATCCATCCATCCATCCATCCATCCATCCATCCATCCATCCATCCACCCACCTGTCTGTCCATCCATTTTTATATATATATCCTTCTATTTATTCATCTATCTCTCTGTCTGTCCATCCATCCATCCATACTTCCATCAACCTGTCTCTGTCCATTCGTGCTTCTCTCTATCCATCCTTTTATCCATCTATGTCTGTCCATCCATCCATCCATCCATCCATCCATCCATCCATCCATCCATCCATCCATCCATCCATACATTCATTCACCTATCTGTCTGTTCATCCATCCTTTTATCCATGCATCCGTCCATCCATGCATCCTTCCATTTGCCTATCTCTCTCTGTCCATCCATCCATCCATCCATCCATCCATCCATCCATCCATCCATCCATCATCTGTCTCGTTTATCTATCATTTTATCCATCCATCCAACCACCCATCCATCCGTCTATCTGTCTCTACCATCCATCATTTTATCCATTCATCCCTCTGTCTTTCTGTCGATCCATCTATCTATTTATCCATCTTTTTATTCACCATCCATCCTTACATCCATTCATTATCAATCCATCTATTCATTTTTCCATCCATTTATACTTACATTAATTCATCCATCCTTTTATCTAGCCGCCTATCTGTCTCTGTCCATTCATCCATCCATACATACATTTATGCATTCTTTTATCCATCCATCCATCCATCCATCCATCCATCAATCCATACATCCATCCATCCATACATCCATTACAATATGGCAAAATCATCCTCTGTATATTGCAGCTAGCATATTTTTCTTTCATCCAGGCCTGAACTGGAGCTCATTCATATCTCGCACTCAAACGTAACACCCACAGGTATGAGGTGTCAGACAAATAATTATCAGCACGGCCCGTTACCCCGAAACCCACTGCCTGATTGACTGTGTAAACATGCCATTGACATTTGCCTAATTAAAGTGCATTCAATTACAGCGCAACAGTTAAAATGTGCTGGAATGTTTATGGTCTCCGATTTTCTGTCAGATTCACTCTGCCCTAACAACATGTTATTGATCCATTCCCCGGCATGCTGTGATTTCTCAGGTTGCGTTGTGGGTAAAGTATAAAGGCTTGATGTGGCATCACACAAAGGCCGTACGACTCGACTCATTTTAAGCGTGATTTACAAAGGCTCCGTTCACTGTGCATCCAAATCCCTCAAGAACCAATACCTTATGTAGTCTGACTAATCAAGGTCTAACGGAAAACCCTAGAGATCCCTCAGCTGCTTGTTTGTATGATACACGCAGATGAGACTGGAAGAACAAGGCCATGACGTTCCAAGTGCAGTGACATGTAAAGTGATGATACAAACACAAGTCATTGGCAACGCTTTATAATATCTCTCATTAATAGATAATTATTAATAGCCCCTTTCATTAAAAGGGCTTTAACTAGTGTATTATGATGTGTATGGGTCAATAGGTAAAGTACAGTCAAAAATTATAAGCAGATCTGCACCCAAAATGTTTATTTTTTGGCTTCTTTTATTTTAAACACTTAGACACAGAAGTAAAAGAGTAGGTGTCTGAAAATATCAGACAGATTCAAACTCATATGTGCACCAAAAAGGTAATAATTTACAATACGTTTTCAATTGTTAGTTAAGACTAGCATTGAACACATTTTCATAGGGATTTATACATTAGTATCTCTATGAATGCTTTAAAATGACACATTTTTGAGTGAATTATTAATTCATTCATTCCTTTTCCTTTACCTTAGTCTCTTATTTATCTAGGATCGCCACAGCAGAATGAACCGCCAACTATTCCGGCATATGTTTTACACAGCGGATGCCCTTCCAGCACCCAGTACTGGGAAACACCCATACACTCTCACATTCACACACTATGGCCAATTTAGTTTACCCAACTCATTTTTAGTGCATGCCTTTGGACTGTGGGAGAAACCTACGCGTATACGGGGAGAACATGCAAACTCCACACAGAAATGCCAACTGGCCCAGCCAGGACTCGAACCAGAGACCTTCTTGCTGGGAGGCAAGTGTGCTAACCACTGAGCCACTTTGCCACCTAAAGTGAATTAAGATAAAAATTTATATAATAACATATTAATATTTTTAACATAAATTAGCCTATTACAAGGCTCTATGTAGGTACTCAATTCTGATTGGTCAATTATAATATTACAAGGTATGTTTTTCTAACGAAATCTCAAGGCAATTGTAACTTTTTGATTTAGTGGCTAATTTATATTAAATTGTACATTTTATAACGATATGCTCATTCCTCAATGAGGAGAAGGCTTAGAGGTGTGTTTTGAGGGCACACTTCCTTTTAAAAATCATACGTTATTATATTAAATTGTATGAATTTGTAGAAATTAGTCAATATGTAAATTTGTTATGTTTCCTCATGAGATCGAGCTTCCCAAAAAACAACTGCTGAAACTGATAACATAGGCTCATTTGCGTACTACGAATCAGCTTCACTATTAGTGAATACATTTATGTTTATATCTGTCAAGGAGCTGTACTGGATTGTTTGGCGCCATCTTGTGACTGAATAATAAGCAGATTAGTGTAGGCTGCGTCCAGCCATTTTAGTTTTTGTCTGCATCACATTTAATTAGAGGTAATACATTTCCACATAAAAATATAGTAATTTATGATAAATAATATTGTGTTTTCAAACCATACTATGGTAAAGTCTATTATACTGTATTTTTATAGTGTTTACAACACAAGTAAATGAATGCTCCAGCATACAAAAGTATTAATTATGCAGAAGTGGTAAATTGCAGATAAATACTGCAGTATACTTTGCTGCAGTAAACTGTTGTGTATTGTAGGATAACATCCACTAAAGTTACAATATTAGGTCATCTGTGAATATTACTAAAGTTATACTAGAATTGCCTCAACACCAATTACCTTTCACCTGTTTTATGCCCGCTCAGATCAATGTTTTGTGTCTAATTCAGGGCTATTCAATTGATGGCCGTGCGTCTGTTCAATACAGCACGAGCTACAGTTGAAGGCTGCACAGAGAGTGAGTCACGTGACATTAAGCGATAGGTGCGAGCTGCCAAAAACATTTGGATATGTTTGTAGAAAAGGCCTTTTGTATCGTTAATAGAGATGCAATGATTAGCCGATTTCACAATTGATCACACTTTAATTCAATGCAGTTAATTAATCATAAAGGCTTCTCAACGCCACATTTCTGTTGCACAGAACAAAACTGCTGCAACTAAACAAAGTTATGCCAACTGTGTGCTAGTTTAAAGTTCTAAGCTTTTACCTAGGCTAATACACAAGCACATTGGATTAACTGTAGCAGCAGGCTGTTCACATAATGCGTCTTTTCCGCACGCAAGTTCATTATTTCCAATGGAGACGTGGACATGTTGGGAGCGGTGCGCACACAGTAGAAATCATCTCACGCTGTAGTGGTTGCGTGCTTTTAGTGCAATGTAAACAAAAGATACATTGAACGAGTTATTGCAAATTATTAAAATGATTATGTATGTATGAACGCAGATAATAACAACAGTTCATTTGAATTATTAGCTAATTAGTTAAATTAACATTAGACAAATCAGATTTTTCATTTTTTCTTATTTTTATTTATTTATTCATTCCTTCGTCACTTATGTTTATTTTTTAAAATGATCACTCATGTTAAAATCAAAAACTTTTTCCAAAGAGAAAAATGCACTATTGTTTGCTTCTTATTAATATTTTGTGCTGTATTTGGTTACTAAGCAGCAATAAACAACACTTTAAATATGTTTTCTTGTGATTTTCGAAACTCGTATTGTTTTGATTTTAATAAATGCATAATAATGGTGATAACTATGAAACCATGGTTCTTCTTTAGACTATAATCTTACAACCAAAATCTATAATCATTGTATCCCTAAATGTTACAGAGTTCAAAACATAACATATGGATGTGTCTGAATAGAAGCCTTCTTGAGCTATACACTGATTTTGTTGGGCTTTGAAATAAATTTGAATATGTGGTAACACTTTATTTTGATTGTTCACTTGAGTATTAGTAGACTGTCTGCTTAATATCTGTAGATATTGAGATTCAAAAGATATTTAACTGACTATAAGAAACTTTGCAAGTATGTAACCCCAACCTTAACCCCAATCAAACAGTCTACTTATAATCTAATGAGAATAAGTTGGCATGTAGCTGCAATGTACCTTAAATTTAACAAATGGACCATCAAAATAAAGTGTGACCGAATATGTTTGTAAAAAAAAGCCACATTGTACAATGCAGTGATGTTATGTAGTTTCAAAATACAGCATATTAATGTTTTAATGTAGAAAAAGCCAATGTGGGTGCCTTGAGGAGCAAAAATACAGCATTTCGGCTCTTATATTGATGTTGTGTCATCGCTTATATTGCAAGTCATATCTCTTCGGCCCCTCATTTGGGATGCTTTTCATGAACTGGCCCCCATGACAAACTAATTGAACAGCCCTGGTCTAATTGTTCAGTTTTGCTGAGAGTAGCCATATAAAAAGCAGAATAATGTACATTTAGATGGTTGTTTTTGCAGAATAAAGCCTTTCTGGAGAACAACTACCTAGATTATTACCACACTATCCCTTATTAACTTAAATTACAGACAACATGAAGGAATTAAGTTAGCTCATTAGTTTTTACAAATTTAAGTGGATTAATCATAAAACAATCAAGTTGTCTTAAAAAAACAACTCAAGAATTGTGTTGTTTCAATTCATTTTATATAAATAGTTTGAACAAACAGCAAACATCATTTTTTGGAGTGCTTAACAAAGCAATATCTAATTGTTTAATATAACGGCGTTTTTATGAAACACAACAACAATATTTGGCAATGCTAATGTTCTTAATAGAAGTTATAATAAAGTGTTGCCAATGTATGAAATGTCAGAAAGTTACTGAAAAATGACAGCTTTACTAGAGGCGTTTCTCACCATGTAGATTCCTCCAAACAAGGCCATGAATTTGCTCAACAGAGCAGCACACAGACTGGCAACGTGAACAAACGGTCCCTAGAGGACGCAAGAGGAGATTGAAATAACAGATGTGATCACAGGCCAAGGGCTTAAAGTATTGCAGCATTAGCGAGCTTATCTGGGATCAGATATCCCCATCTCATGCACCTCTTTGCCCAGAGGCATGCCACTTCCAAGGGCACAAGTTAAGCCAATCACTTTGGCGACGAAGGTTTTGAAAGTGAGGTACTCTTTCAGCACCACACCTCGGAGGATGGTCTTCATCTCTGGGATCCCAGAGCCTGGAGGAAGAAATGACCAATGGGGGTTACAAAGAGATCTGAGAGCACATAAAGGCCGTTTGACGTAAATTGATTACGTGAGTCAGTGTGTGCGTTGCTCTCTCTCACCCACTGCCTGTGGCGCCAAGATCTGTGTGAAGCCGGCGGAGAAGGTGATGAGGACCACTGGGTACGTGACCCAGGCCAGATACTGCAGCAACATGTTACTGTGCAGACCGCGGTACATCCACTTCTGTGCTGCAGACACCGACACACACACACAGCACATAATTACACCTCTGCAGAGGACTGCGCTTATGTACTACTCTGTTATTTTTAGTCAAAATAGTGTGAGTAGTGCTTTCACGCTGAAAATTATATAAAGAGAAAGTGTTACTATGCAGACCAGCGTACATCCATTTCTGTGCTGCCGACATAATTACAGCTCTGAAGAGGCATAAGGTGCATACTAATTGGCATGCACTATTCTGTTACATTTTGGGTGTGAATGAGCGATTGTCATACTTGAAATGGATAACCTTGGGTCACTCTAAACCCCAGGAAAAGAAAATCCAGAGTAATCTCGCTTCATGTTTCAGAATACTTTACTTAGTGTTCACAGTTACCGCTGGATGTTTGCTGATGTTTCACACTGTACATTCCTGAACCCTGAAGTTTACTTTCTTATTTGCATTTCTTTAGTGGCTCTCAAAGGCATCCTGATCTTATGTGCTGACTGCACTATTTCTCAAAATGGAGTTTTCAGACTATAAATGCAGGAAATTTCCAGGTTCTTTGTTTTACATCACCATTTGACATACATCTACTCATGTGCTGAAACTGCTGTTTACACTGCAAAAATGCTTTCTTACTTATAGTTTTCAGTTACAGTGTTCAGCCTCACTGACAAGTGGCAGATCCATTTGTATTGAAGTTTAAAGGTGCCATAGCATTTATACAATATGTCAACTTTTTTATGATGTCTAAACAGAAGGTATGTGGCGTAGATGAGTGCAAAAACTTTGTATATATACTTACTGGCCACTTTATTAGGTACAAGTGCTTGTTAATGCAAATTTCTAATTAGCCAATCACATGGCAGCAAGTCAAGGCATTTAGGCTTGTAGGCATGGTCAATGAGGAAGAAAGGCGAGTTAAGGTGACTTTGAACATGGCATGGTTGTTGGTGCTTGACAGGCTGGTCTGAGTATTTTAGAAACTGCTGATCTATTGGAATTTTCACACAACCATCTCTAAGGTTTACAGAGAATGGTTCAAAAAGGAGAAAAAATTAGCTGTGAGCGGCAGTTCTGTGGGTGCAAATGCCTTGTTGATGCCAGAGGTCAGAGGAGAATGGCCCGACTGGTTCCAGCTGTTTGAAAGGCAACAGTAACTCAAATAACCACTTGTTAAAACTGAAGTATGCAGAACAGCATCTCTGCACAAAGCATCGAACCTTGAGGCGGATGTGCTACAGCAGCAGAAGACCACACCGAGTGCCACTCCTGTTAGCTAAGAACAAGAAACTAAGGCTACAATTTGCACAGGCTCACCAAAATTAGACAACAGAAGATTGGAAAAACTTTGCCTGGACTGATTTCGATTTCTGCTGCAACATTCGGATGGATGGGTCAGAACTGGGCGTCAACAACATAAAAGCATGGATCCATCCTGCCTTGTATCAACGGTTCAGGCTGCTGGTGGTGATGTTATGGTGTGGGTGATTTTTTTCTTGGCACACTTTAGGCTCATTAGTATTCATTGTGCAGAATTGTGTATTGTTGCTGACCATGTCCATGCCTTTATGGCCATAGTGTACCCATCTTCTGTTGGCTACTTTCAGCAGAATAACACGCTATGTCAAATGGCCTCTGGAGTCACCAGATGTCAATCTAATAAAGCACCTTTGGGATGTGGTGGAACAGAGAATTCGCATCATGGATGTGCAGCCAACAAATCTGCAGCAACTGCGTGATGCTATCATGTCAATATGGGCCAAAATCTCTGAGGAATATTGCCAGTTCCTTGTTGAATCTATGCCAAAAAGGATTAAGGCAGTTCTGAAGGCAAAAGGGGATCCAACCCAGTACTAGCAAGGTGTGCCTAAAAAAGTGACCAGTGAGTGTACATAGTAAGTATGACACAAGCTTAAATACATTTAAAAATAAGGGTAAAAAATGTTCATTGTTGTAATCTCCTTAGGAAACATTGTGCCAAATCAAACGCTGTTGGGGGCATGCATATTAATGATCCTTTGTGAATCTTCACAGTCATTGCATTGTTTTAATTGGCCTTTTTTTCACTGGGATTTTACACTAACAGGATTTACAAGAGTAAGAAAACAATAGTCTTTGAGTCTCATTCATTCATTCTTTCATTCTTTCATTCATTTTCTTTTTAGCTTAGACCCTTTATTAATCAAGGGTCGCCACAGCGGAATGAACCGCCAACTTGTCCAGCATATGTTTTACACGGCGGATGCCCTTCCAGCCGCAACCCATTTCTGGAAAACCATACACTCTCATTCACACACATACACTACGGACAATTTTAGCATACCTAATTCACCAGTACCACATGTCTTTGGACTGTGGGGGAAACAGGAGCACCTGGAGGAATCCCACGCATATGCAGGGAGAACATGCAAACTCCACACAGAAATGCCAACTGACCCAGCCAAGGCTTGAATCAGCTATCTTCTTGCTGTTAGGTGACAGCACTACCTACTGCACCACCGCGTTGCCTGTTTGAGTGTCATGTTATGTCATGTCAATTCATTTAATCCTTTACTTGTCAGCTTAGTCCCTTTATAAATCCGGGATCACCACAGCGGAATGAACCGCCAACTTATCCAGCACATTTTTTTTTACGCAGCAGATGCCCTTCCAGCCGCAACCCTTCTCTGGGAAACATGTAGGTAGTGTAGTGCTGTAAGGCGACAGCACTACCTACTGCGCCACTGCACTGCATAAACTTATATTATTATTCATTATTTTCATGGCACCTTTTAACTGATGATTGATGTAATCTGGAAAACTGTTCAAAGCCTGTTTATATTCACCTGAATACATTTACAGTATGTGCATATTAAAAACTACAATATCAAAACAAAAGTATGGAACCAGTGTAAGATGTGCCAACATTTTTTAAAAGTGTTTCTAACAATTTTATTGCCAGATATATAGTTTGGGCTATCAACAATTCAATTTTATGTTTTCAAGGCCTGTTCAAGACGTTAAATTACAGTGGTGAATGTACGTTGTTATTTTATATTTTACTATTAATTTTCTGTATTTAAATGCCTGAAAACAATGAAAAAAACATCAAGACACCAGTTGTTCTATTTGTATCACTGACTGTTGTAATAATCAGCTTGTAATTTATTATATTTTATGCACATGCACCCCCTTATAAAATGTGTGGATGTATATATAAACTGCGGCTAGATTCACAGTAAATAAAGTTTCACACTTTGACATTTTACTCTGAATTCTAACATAACACAGCCATTTTATACTTTTGGTGTGTACAGCGTATGATAATTTACAATAAGAAAAACTCTAACTTCAAACACTGTATATGGATGGTTTAATTATATTTTCTTAAAAAAATATATATTTTTCTTAAAAAAAAAAAACTATTTTCTAATTTCTAAGAACAGGACTGGGTACTTCAGGGATGCATCCGGAAGCCATAAAATGCTGCCATTAAATGATGCATTCAAGGTGGGAAGGCATCTAGGCATCCTAATTCTAATCCAGCTTCACTTCCTTTCTCCTTGGAGACCTTCATCTGATTGATTTTTGAAGGCAGCATATATGTATATTTCGCCGCCTTTGATACCCTATAATCCTGCGCATTTCATTTCTGACAGTTGAGATAAAAATAAATAAATAAAGAAGCTGTCTGAAAGCTGTTTGGCGGTGACTTTGTGTGTAAATATAAACTTTTTCCACTTTTAATATCATTTATTGCAATAAATTTGTATTGTAGTATTAAATTATTAACCTATACACAACTATACAGTATACTTTATACTATATATTGTGTATATTTATTATGTATGTACAGTTAAAGTCAGAATTGTAACCCTTTGAATTTTTTTGTCTTTTTTTTAAATGTTTGCTAAATTATGTTTAACAGAGCAAGGAAATTTTCACAGTATGTCTGACAATATTTTTTCTTCTGGAGAAAGTCTTATTTGTTTTTATTATTGGTAGAACAAAAGCTTTTTAAAAAAAAAATATTTTAAGGTCAAAGTTATTAGCCCTTTTAAGCTAACTTTTTTTTCGATAGTCTACAGAACAAACCACTATATATACAGTACTTGCCTAATTACCCTAACCTGCCTGGTTAACCTAATTAAACTAGTTAAGCCTTTAAATGTCACTTTAAGCTGTATAGATGAAAAATACAGTCTGAAAAAAAGCATCTAGTAAAGTCTAGAAAAAGCATCTAGTAAAATATTACTTACTGTCATTATGGCAAAGATTAAATAAATCAGTTATTAGAAATGAGTTATTAAAACTATTATGTTAATAAATGGGTTGAGAAAATCCTCTTTCTGTTAAACAGAAACTAGTGAAAAAATAAACAAGGGGTCTAATAATTCAGGGGGGATAATAATTCTGACTTCAACTGTATATATGTAAATACAAGCATGTACTGTATATAAAATAGACCAATATCAAATATATATATATATATATATATATATATATATATATATATATATATATATATATATATATATATATATATATATATATATGATACAAATTATATTGTATTTTGATACATTTAAATATCTTAGTAACTAAAGAGTTTTAATTAGTTTTGTTATGTGTGCGTATCACATATACATAGTAAATACATAGTATATACATAGTATATATATTATGTCAAAACATTTTGAATGTGATTAATCTTTGCCCAGCACTGAATAAAATACACATGATAATAATATAATAAATATTCAATCTGAATATACCACATTCCCTTTAGTTCGATTTTATCTTAAGTGTCCTTAATTACTATGTACTTGCATCTAAAATTAATAATTTGGAACAATGCACCTATTGTATCCACTACTTTAGTCATTTACTTAACAAAAGTCTTGTTGTCGAACCCAGCTGTAAGAGCAACAAATAATAAATTGACTTCTAGTTGATCATTTGGAAAGTGGCAGAAGGAAGATTTTAGATGAATCTATTTTAGATGAATCTGTTAAACTGCATCCCAATCATGGGGTTACATTCAGCATGGGGGTGTTCAAAAGATCTGCAGAGTAAATGGCAACATCAACAGCCTGAGGTATCAAGACATTTGTGCTGCCCATTACTTTACAAATCACAGGAGCAGGCAGATTCTTCAGCAGGATAGCACTCCTTCTCATACTTCAGCCTCCACATCAAAGCTCCTGAAAGCAAAGAAGGTCAAGGTGCTCCAGGATTGGCCAACCCAGTCACCAGACATGAACGTTATTGAGCATGTCTGGGGTAAGATGAAAGAGGAGGCATTGAAGAGGAATCCAAAGAATCTTTATGACTTCTGGGAGTCCTGCAAGAACACTTTCTTTGCCATTCCACTTTATTAATACGTGATTTGAGTCATTGCAGAGATGTATAGATGCAGTCCTCCAAGCTCATGGGAGTCATACACAATTTTAATCATTTTTTCACTGCACCATGACTTTATATACTATACTGGACATTATATCTGTTAAGTGGCAAGACTTTTGTCTAAGCACAGTCAGACTTTACTGTCCTAATTGAATAATTAAAAATCAAAGCATGATCATATTTTATTTTGGTAAAATAAGAGGCCTTTGCCTTTAATATAAGCCACTTCTGAAACCAAATGATCAACTAGAAGACAAGCTATTATTTGTTGTTGCTAAAACTTGAATAGGCCACAATACTTTAGTCAGGCAGTGTACATCCAAGGGACTTACAACATTTTTTATACTTTTAAAATAATCTGTAATCTGTAATAATCATCAAAATGTTTGCAGTGTCTGGTAACATTTTTAATAAACGCTAGCAGAAAAAGAGTTAAGAATCATCTTTGACTTTCTCAGTTGACTGACTTACCCTGAGGCCCTGTTCTATATGACAGGCTTGATATGTTGCAAAGGTAGTCATATGTAATTTGTCAGTTTATCATTCTGAGGGGTGTGTGTTAAACACAGTCATAGAAAACAAAGACCTGTGTGGAATAAAAAATAAATAAAAAGCTTTAACTAAACCCCTTGATGTAACCAGGATTTACTTTCATGTGAGTGCGTATCATTTTTAGGACATCTGTCAAAAGTACTAGTTGTCAAATTTGTATATTCCCGAGGTGTTTTTAAATGGGGAAAACACTTCACATACTTTAAGCTAATGCTGAAATGTTGACCTTGAAATGTGCCGTTATTGTTAGCTGATTGAACTGCCACATCCCCAGTCCTCTGCTCCTTGTAAATAAAATCATTATTTGCCAAAAAAAGAAGTCAGTGAGTTGGCACCAATTCGTTCCAGCATTAATGCACCTTCCGTCCCAGAATGCACTCGATAACGATATACCTCACTGGAAAAAAACACAATACTTGACTGATTAAATGACACCATCTGTACTTTCATGGAACCCTGTGAAGCAGAAAATTGTCCTTTTCTCTCTCCTCACTCTTTTCTTTTTCTCACCTTGCTGGCAGAAGGCAATAGTGTAGTCCATAGCCCAGCTGACCAGTGCCATGAGAAGCCCCAGGAGGATAAGGAAGATCCAGTCTTCACCCACACGGGAGATCAGGAACTTCTTACAGCGTGATGTACAGACTGTAAACAAACGATAAAAGGATATTTCACTCAAAAATTCTAATTCAGTGATCATTTACTCAACCTCTTCTCATTTCAAACCTGCAACCAAAGCACTGAAGCTTAGTCTTGTACAACATCATATTCAAGCTATGCTGTGCTTTCAAAACTTGTCTACTTTTTTGAAGTGTGTTTTGAAAAACAACCTCTTGTTTCTCTCAGATTGTTCAATCAGTGAGTAATTGCATTCAATTGGAGTTGTTTCATTTAAAAGTAGACATTTCAGAGATTACTGAAAATTCGTCCTGTTTGATTTTTCCATTATATTAAATGTTTTGTTAATTAATTATAATTAATGTGTTTTGTTGTAACAGCATGTACAAATATAAAGGTAGGCCAACTACATGCATTAACCTTAACAGTTTGACTAAAAAACATATTCTTTCCACTGTCATTAGGTAAATAACCAAGTAAACATGGTGGTACATTCATATCTAACGATGTGTGCGCCGTGGTAATAGTCGCTCAGTTTACAGAATCAGTTCCTCAAGGATCCATTTTGAGCCCTATTCTGTTTAGTCTGTATATAAATGACCTAACACAAACCTGTCCTACTATTAATATTCACAATTTTATATTTTTAATAGACAATTTTAGACAATTTTATAAAAACAAACGGTAAAGTCTAGATCAGATATTCAATTCAATTCAATTCAGCTTTATTTGTATAGCGCTTTTACAATGTAGATTGTGTCAAAGCAGCTTCACATAAATGGTCATAGTAACTGGAACAGTGTGGTTCAGGTTTTAGTGTTTAAGTTCAGTTCAGTTCAGTTTAGCTCAGTATATGCGGCCGGCCGGAAGTGCGATATGCACATTATTATAGCAGCATTTTTTTATGACACTGTATAACAATAATTAACAATTTTACAGTGCTGTGGCGGTTGGGTTTAGGGTTGGGGTGGGAGTAGGCGTTAAAAAATACAATTTATTGGGTAATTTAATAGATAACATAAATAATACTCTGAACTACAACTGTTTTTACATTATTGTGATGATTGGGGTGGGACGGAGGTAGAGGTTAATAAAATACAATAAGTGGTTTATAGAAATGTAATAAATAATAGAAACAATTAACTGAAAGAAACAGAAAGAAATAATTTCCAGCTGCAAACGTATACGATCTAGCAATGACCAAAACAAACAACTAGCAGCAAATGATTTAACCGAGGCATTGGTTCATGTCTCTGATTGGTTGTGTGACTCATATCCTTTTGAATATAAGTAAAACGGTTTGTGTGTTTTTTCACAATCATTGACAGTTATCCATCATCCTGATGTATTTATTAAAGGAGCTCATGGTAGTCTTTGATTTCGAATATTGAGGTCTAATTTTAAATTCACAATTGACACTTTAAAAAAACATGCCAAGAAGGTCATTAAAATTGTTATATTTAAACTGGCCAACTTCAGGCTTATACCCTACTTGACTAATGAAGCTGCTAAATTTCTTATGCACTCTATGATGTTCTCTCTTATTACATATTGTCTTACTAGTTGGTCATACACCAGTAAAACAGTTTTAAAATCAGTTGAATCACTTTATAAACAGGTATCATCATTGTAATATAATACAAAAACACTATTTATTGAGCTTTGATAATATTAAATATTTGGCTGACACTTGTATGATTTTTAAAAATTTTAATGGATATGCTCTATGTCCATTATGTAAGTTTGTGACACACAAAAATAATAATTGTCAAGCAACACAATCTATTACTAGAGGAGACTGTGCTATGCAGTTTAGGCGCACAACATTTGCACGGTCAGTCTTCTCATTTAGAGCCAGTCATTTCTGGAACACACCTTCTATAGATTTAAGGGGTGTTACAAATTATTCAACAATTAAATACAAGTTAAAGAAAAGGCTAAAAGCAAATCAAGTTTGTAATTCTTTTGTCTAACATTTTAAGAAATTATTTTATGTTTTATCCTTTTGTCGTATGTAGCTTTACTGTGATTGTATGTGATGATGTGTTTTCTGATTTTAGGTTGCCTTTTAAAATCTGGCAGGGGCAACAGATGAACATTAGCCCTTGTGAATAACTCTGGCTTATTTACAGTTCTACTGTTGATTAATGAACATTGTCCCTGTCACATTTCAAATCACTAACACAGATAATCATACTTTGAACCAACTTAAGGTTTTAGTTTTTTAAAATATAATTTATTGTATTATAAAATATGTATTGGGTCAAGAAAAAAAATACATATACACAAAGTAAAAATATTGTTTACTAGCACAAGTTTTTTACCCTAACATCAAATTTTGCTTCGCATTGACTTTAAAAAATACTGTAATTTGTTCGAATTCTTCTCAAATTATAGTTTTAACTTAGTTGAAAGTAAAAGTTTAATTTATTATTAATCAAAAAAGTTTTTCTGCCCATGGGGAAAAATACAATCAATTAAAGGTAAAATAGTAAAAAGTAAATTTGTGCCTTGGATGAAACAATAACATATACATGTAATATTGGGCTATGTTACTGCTATTTATTTTATATTCAAGATCTGAGGTAAACTATCTGCTGGTGTTTCAGTATGGCTATAAATACTATGCAGGATAGTAAGGCAAGGCAAGGCAAGTTTATTTATATAGCTCATTTCATATACAATGTAATGTAATGTAATATAATGTGTATTTATATAGTGCATTTATTGTGTATGGCCATACACCCAAAGCGCTTCACAATTATGAGGGGGGTCTCTCCACACCACCACCAGTGTGCAGCATCCATTTAGATAATGCGACGGCTGCCACAGGACAACGGCGCCAGTGCACTCACCACACACCAGCTATTGGTGGAGTGGAGAGAGTGATCGAGCCAATTTGGTGGAAGATTGGGATGATTGGGAGGCCATGATCGTATGGGCCGATAGAGGGACTTTGGCCAGGACACCGGGGTTACACCCCTGCTCTTTCAAGAGAAGTGCCATGGGATTTTTAATGACCACAGAGAGTCAGGACCTCGGTTTAACGTCTCATACGAAAGACGGCGCCCACTGACAGTATAGTGTCCCCTTCACTTTTACTGGGGCATTAGGACTCACATAGACCTCAGGTTGAGCGCCCCCTGCTGGCCTCACTAACACCACTTCCAACAGCAACCTGTTGTTCCCTAGTTTTCTCCCATCCAGGAACTAACCAGGCTCAGCCAGCCCTGCTTAGCTTCAGTGAGTAACCGGTCTTGGGCTGCAGGGTGATATGCCTTTGACAATAGTAATTCAAGGTGCTTTACATAACCAGAAATAAAGGATACAAGAGAATAAAAATAATAAAAAATGATTAAACAGATAAAAATGATTAAAATGTGTTAAAACATGTTTTTAAAGAATGAAAGAGAAGACAAAAAAAAAAAAACATAATCGTGCAATCTGTCAGATGTAGCACAGTGCTCATTCAGTAAACATGTGATTTGAATAATGTCGGATCACATTTGATCATTTCTGGAAGCTAACTCCAGCAGCAGGGGGCGCAGTAGCTGTAGGAAGATTCACCCTGCTTTGACTGAACTATTAGAATTTCATATTTACTTGCTCCTAAAGATCTGAGTGGTCTGTTAGGTTTGTATTCAGTGGGCGTATCTGTAATGTATTGAGTTCCTAGGCCATTTAGTAATTTATAGACACTTGTAGAGACCTGAGGACAGGTGTGATGTGCTCTGATTTTCTGGTTCTGGTCAGAATTCCGGTAGAAGCGGATGAGCTTCTACTGTCTGACTGTCTTTTTGGGAAGGCAAGAAAGGATTCCATAACAGTAATCCGCTCTGCTGGTGATAAAAGCATGAACAAGCTTCTCTCTGTCCTCAAGTCCTCACTGGATACAAAGCATCTAATTCTTGCAATGTTTTTGAGATGATAGTATGCTGATTTACTTACTGCTTTGACATGACTACTGAAACTCATATCTGATTCCAGAATCACAACAAGATTCTTGACCTTATTTTATGTTGTTTGACCCTTAAAATCAAGGTACACATTGACCTAAAGAATCTCTGTTCCCAAATACACTGAAGAAAGTTTAACGGAAGAAAGTAATCAAACTCGCATTGGAAACACACACACACACACACACACACACACACACACACACACACACACACACACACACACACACACACACACACACACATACACATACACATACACATACACACACACACACATACACATACACATACACATACACACACACACATACACATACACATACACACACACACACACACACACACACACACACACACACATATATATATATATATTTTTTTTTGTTAAAGTAACTTTATAGGCTATTACTATTACTATTGTTGTTGCCATGACGTGTATAAATACAAACATGTTTCTAAAAAACATATGTTGATATTGCGGGTGCTTAGGATAAAAACACAGATTACATTACATTACATGAAAAAGATTGAATGTTTACCTTGTCTAAACAAGAATTACTATGGTCAGAGACCAGTTTCCTATTTGAATCGTGTAATGGCAGATAAGAAATCTGGTCAGGAAGGTATGTAATGTGGTCACATGAAATAAAAACTGCTGGTTTAATGTAGAAGCAAAAAAAAAACTAATTTGAGAAAAACTAATTCTTCTGTTAATAAGGCTAAAATCAGAAACCATAATTTTTTCATTTAATCTAATATAAAAATGTACTTTGAATGAAAGACACTGTCATTTAACTTTTTTCAGTGATTGACCCCATTAGATGTGTCATCTAGATAGTTCATTTTAATTCTAGAAAGGTCTAAATGGCAATCATCGCTAATGTTGGAGTAATTGCCAGTTGTTTAAGCCAAGAAACCACAATCTATGGAAAAACTGCAGTAAAAAAGGGAACTCTGACAGAAATGAAGTTTGACATAGAGACTGTTTCTGTTGTTCAGCTAGGACATTAAGTTGTACAAAACACTGCAAAACAATATCAGCTAATTAGCAGTTGTCCAGCTTGTGATGTATATGTGTGTTCTGTTTATTTACAGTATGCCTTCAAACTGCATTATGGGATCTCGGCTTCAGCAACTTAAAATTTGTGTAATTTATTGGCATGTTCTGTAAATTATGCACAATATACACTCATAAAAATGTTTTATCTTGCTTTTTCAAACGACTTATTTATAATGAGCTGAAACAACACAATTTTTGAGATTTTTTGGGACAACTAGATTTTTTTATGTTCAATTTACTTAATTTTGTCTAGTTATCAATTTGTTAAGGGGTTGGTCCACTAGGTCATCATATTTTAATCTTTAGTTGATGTGTAATGTAACTGTGTGCGAACATAAACAACATTACTGAATGTAAAATGCTTAAAGATCAATGCAAAAGGAGATATTGGCTTTTACAGAGTTGGCTTAGCAAAGCCTACAGCAAACAAAGTTTAAGGGACTACAAAAAATACATTGGGGTTAGTAAGATTCAGGTTACATGCATACACCATACGCATTTACCCTACACAGCAAAGGGGCGTGGCCAGAGGCGCTGTAATGTTATAGCAGAGAAAGCTAAATTGGAGTCCAAATGCTGCTATTTCCACAGAGCTTCTTCTGTGTCTGTATTTAGGCTTCAAAACGACACAGAAAAAAGTGCTTACAGTTTAATATAGCCAGCATTTGACAAAGGACAGCTTCCAGAATCTTTCCCAGTTCATTGCTGCATGGATTCAGCTAAAAACTCCTCAAAGAAGAAGCAGCTTCAACCATAAAGTGTGCCACAACCTGTAAGTTTTTTTTTTTTTTTAATTGATCAATTACATGCACAGTTTCTAGAGTTAATGGTACATTGTAGCAAGGACATAAACAAAGATGTAAATTAAGGGAAATGTTGTTTGGCACTGTAACAATTTAGCTACTCATATTTAGGCTATCCGTCAACCTGTAATCATCCACAATGTTCAGCAGTGCGGCAGTGTCTCTCTATGCAGCCGCTTTCCATGCAAACTACATCTTTAATAACACACTCACAAAAGAAATGTGAATGTTTCATATTACTTACACATGCTTATAACCTAAATATATGTAAAAGACACTTGTAACATTTTATTTTAGAGAGAAGGCCTGAAGTTCAGCTTTGTCCTCTTCATTTTCTGTCTACTTCAGGCTCACACTGACACAGCTACACTGACTGACACTATTTACACAGCAGAGACACAATGTGCGCTGTTAGAGACATGACTAGACGTGATGTTTTCTGGTGACAAAGAGCCAATCCACAAATCACAGCATATTACATCAGCTGTCCAATCAGAGCATCTTGAGGGTGTGCTTTCAGAGGAACTAGGAAATTTTAGCAGAGTAGCAGTATATAATTAAAGTAAGATATGAACAAATAACATTATTTAAAACAAATGAGGCATGAGCACAAATTGCTTTGCATCTTATAAACACAACCAAGCCTTAAAATACACTCTGGACCACCCCTTCAAGTTATTGATTTGAGTTGGGACAACATAACCGAATTGTGAGGAACCCTGCAATTTTTACAGTATTTTTCTTTAAATTGAAAATCCCTACAAATGTCAATAAAAGGCAAGAGTTAAACAGCAGCAATAATTGTCCAACATTAAAAATTGTCCTATAATAATATTTGAAAGTGTAAATAAATGGAAAATGCCATTAACCATCATGTCGTGTTCACATCCCGCCCCTTATTTGGTGTTCCCGGTCAAAATTGACCGGTCTGTTTTAACTGCTCTTCCATTAGCACAAAAAACATTTTTCTTTACCAAATTTTTATTCAACAATCTTTTGCAGTGATGAATGTCTCAAAGTAGTGTTTACCATAAATCTATAGAATTAGACATAAAATAACTGCAGTGAAAAAAAATAGGCACTGAAAATATATTACAAAATGAACAATAAATACGAAAAATCTAAATATCTGTTTCATTACTAATAGACCGCTCGCTAAAATAACTATCACAGGGTCTGACTAAAGATTGAGCGAAATGCTAATGGTCTATTCCAATAAAACAATTGATGCTAAGCTAAGCTAAAAGTGTTCCTGCTACACCCACAGATAGGCAGAACAAAGAATGGCAGAAAGAAAGAAAGAAAGAAAGAAAGAAAGAAGAAACACCCACAGTTGGGTTCACATAACAGACACTTGTCTAGTCTGTGTGAATATATGACACATTGTTTTATCAAGAAGTTGATTCACGTTGGAGGATCCAACGCTATCTCGCGGCAATTCATAACTTATTGATTTAGTGGCTAATCTGTTTGAATTCATACCATCTCATTTATACAATTTAGTATGATTTGCTTATCCCTAATGATGGCTGGGTTTTGGGGTGGGGTTGGATGCTACAGCTCCTTTTAAAAATCATACATTTTCGTACGACTGAACTTTTACGAAGTAGCTACTAAACTGACAAAACATAAAATAGTTACATTTCCTTGTGAGATCTGGCTGGAGGATTGGCACATAAGCACAGAAATGAGATGTGTACCAGCAAAAGACACTGTTCAGTCTGAAATGTGTGAGTGAGTGAGTTAAGGTGGTGTGTATGGGGATGTTTTTTGTTTTATGAATGAACAAAGTCTGGATACCCATTAATTTCCTATGGTGGTCACTTTTGACAGGGAACACCACAGGTGTAAAAAGGTTGATTAAAACACTCAAAATTCAATGAAAGAGGTGTTCATCACTTTTATAAGTTCAAGTGCATTGTGTGGAGGATATCATAAGGCCTTGTGGCAATCAGATGTAAAACACAATATTTACGAGTGCTTTGAGTTGTAAAATGGTCAGATTTGACCCGACTACGACAGAAAGGTTAAATCAAGAGCTATTGTTACTAAGCCTACACTGTAAAACCCAACAGTCAGCTTTATCAAATGAAATGAGTGTAGTCACTCAAAATTGCCTAAAAGTAAATTTTACTCATTTCAAAAGAGTTTTGAACTCAGTGTTGAAGGTAATGAGTTAATTAAATACTTCATTACTTCAACTTAAATGGAGTAAGTTCAGAGTACTCATATACTGTAGAATAGTTTTTTTTATTTTACTCAAATGGTTTGTAGCAATCAGTTTCCTCAACTGGATTAAGTTGCCTTAACTTATTGGGTTTTACAGTAATCAGTATGTTTGAGTTCTCTTCATTATTTGGTTATTTACACAAATGGATTAAGTTTACAGTATTCATTATGATTAGGTTTTAAATTTAAATGGTTTGTTGCAATCGGTTTCCTCAAACGAGTTAAGTTACCTTAACTTTTGGGGTTTTACAGTGTATAAATGAAGTAAATTGACAGCTATTATCCTCAAAAAAATATGTTTGCTGTTTGTTCAAACTAGTCATTTAAAACAACAGCACAATTCTTGAGTTTTTCAACTAAACTGTTTTATGTTCAATCCACTTAAATATTAATTAAATTAGTTCCTTCATGTTGTCCAAACACAAATTGATTGTATGGAGCCCAGCATTTTTTTAAAGTGTATTGTGAAGCACTTATGGTAATTATATAGCAACATTTCTCCTTCCACGTTTAATTTCTTTATTTTTGTTTATTTCATTGCTCTTAAATGACCCAAAGGTAAGTAAATGTAGACATTGTTTTCATTTATGACTGAATTAATCCATTAAGCACCTCCAACACACAATTTCCCTCTTCTTTATAGGTCACTCTGTGTACTCAAACATAGCGTTTGGCTGTTTGATGCGGAAATGAACGACCTAGAGCAATTACCCGAGCCCAGCGGTAGGTTCACAGTGTGCTTTAATGAAGTGAACAATTGGTCATAAAGGAGCTCGTTTCCCCTGGATTCCCACGTTTCCAGACTCATGAGAAAACCGAGAGTGTGAACAATCGGGCCGCTGCATTGGCGGTCGGGTTGTGGAGCCCCAGACAGGATATATGGCTTGTGTGTGTGAAGATAAGACACTTCTAAAAGACCGTGGAATAAGACGGGTCACGGCAGGTGATGGGACACCTCTGTGTGCATGACAGAGATGCTGCCTCTCCAGCCTCTGCGCCCACTGAGTGGCCCTTTGCCCGGGCAGGAGTTGGCACGATTTGCCTACTGAAGTGTCACAACAGATGTCTTTGCTCTCAAAATAAACCCTGTACGAATCCACAACCCCGACCAAATGTACAGCAATTCAAGACACATATTGGACGCACAAACCGGCAGTGCTTATCTCCAAACCACGCCAGGCAGAAGTGCTGAGATGCAGCGTATTTTGACATTTAATTGGAGTTTTGAGGTATAACTGTATAAATATGCAGAGCCCATGCTTCCCCACACATATTTTAGCGTCTTTGACAAGTGAGTCACAGGCCAGCACTGGAAGTGACATCCTTATGTGGCATGCATGCATAATATAACAATGTGTTATATATCCCAGATCTATTTATATCCCCCGAGCAAGTAGAAAGGTGTGGTGAGAAGCAATAGTATCTGCCCTCGCTCTGCCTGACGTGACAACTTATGCAGCATTTTCTGCATTGAGCTTCTCTCTGAGCAGCAGTCGCAATTTCCCACGAGGGCGAGCTGGTGGACTGCTGCCAGTGCTCTGTTTTCATCCACAGATCCAAAACAATTAGTACCGAAATAGACAGATTAAGTCAGCTATGTCGGTAGGACTTCACTCTGAAGTGGCTCTGAGAACAAACAGCAGGATGCTGACAGCTTGTCGCAAATCTGCCCCCCTCTGTCATCTTAAAATGCATAAATAAACTCTGATGACACCAGGGAGACGAGTGATATGCGCTTATATGCGCTCTGTTCAACTTGGATTTTTACTTGTTTGCTTTAAAGACATATCTAGCAAGACAGACAAAACAAGGCGACAACATGCTTTATGAAAATAGACTAAAAAAAACGAAAATATACTGTGTCTTTCATTCAAAGCACATTTTAATATATTGGGTTAGGGGGGAAATATGGTTTGATTACCATCTTGCATGACATATTTAATCGTACTAAAAGTACCAGTAGATAGTTTACCTCATTATTAAAAAGTAAAATAACTAGCAATATCATAGACTACTATTGTATCTATTAATTATAGTGGTAGGACTTTATTTTGATGGCCCTTTTGCACATTTTGTTGACTAAAAGTTGTATTGTAACTATATGCCAAATAACTCTCATTTGAGTATTAGCAGACTGTCTGCTTAATATCTGTTGATACTGCTCCAGTTATCTGTTGATACTGCTCGCCAGTTAAATATGACCCGATTCCGATTTTTTGCCCATATGTGACACAGATCAGATCTGTTCTATGACCATGTAAACTCGAACAAAAACGCATTCGGATATTCAGAGATCGGTTTTAGGCCTCCTTCATATGTGGAAATATATCAGATATAAATTGCATATTTGACAATGTGACTATCATGTAAACAGGCAGATCAGATTTATTGAGCTATTGCGTTTTGTACATCATTAAACTTGCAACAATGTGGCCCTTTTCCGTAGTTTAATGACGTAGAAGGAAGAGCATGTGTGGAGATGATGATGCACTAAACAACAACAGAGCAACCATTGAAAGAGGAGGAAAGTGGTCAGTCGCCACAATTTGCTCCCACAAGACCTGAGATTTCTCTTATATCCACAAATTCCTCTGAATGGTCGAAGACATCATTTATAAACCATAGGTGCAAGCTGCGATGACGGCCTTTCTCTCCTCCTCTGCCTCTAAATCATTTTAAAGTTGGGCGAACTTCGCAAATTTCGCAGAGCTAAAAGCAAGACGGTTTCTTCCATCGTGGGTAGTGTGGTGCAGATGCTGGAAACTGCCTTTACACAAGCGTGATGTCGTAAATTGTATAGCAAATGTAAACTCATTAATAGGATATGGGTCAATAAAAGAACATGTTAAAGGACAGGCAAAAAAATCAGATATAGGCAACAAATCGGAATTGGGCATCAAGACCTGACAGTGTGAACAGTGCCTAAGAAAACCCAACCTAACAGTCTACTTAAAATCTAATGAGAATTAATTAGCATGTTGATGCAATATAATGTAAATTCAACAAAATGCGCAAAAGGGACCATCAAAATAAAGTTATACAATTATAGTTTTGTTCAAAGTACTACTTTACTTGGATATTGATTTTAAGTCGAACCAAACTAATTTAATTAATTCACGGTCTATAAAAATTAGAATTTTGATGAATATTAAAATAGACCTTTAAATTTTTAAACCTAAGTCAAAACATAATTTGAGAGCAATTAATAAATTTAGCAGTAACAAACTACAGTATTTTTTTTAGGTTGGTCCAACAGATTAAACTGTAATATTGACCTTATTCTGCAATGTGGAAGTGAGCTCGTTTTTGTGATTGTTTTAGAACTTCCAATGCCATTGCCTATGGGAGAAATGACTAATATTAATAAATCTCAGAAAACACTCAAACTACTTGCTCTACAAACAAGTGTGTTCGGGACTATGCACTACTTAACAAAAGTCTGGTCGCGAATAAAGTAATCTGGAATGGCAAAGAAAGCGTTCTTGCAGGACTCCCAGAGTTCATCAAGATTCTTTGGATTCATCTTTAATGCCTCCTGCTTCATCTTACTTCAGACATACTCAATAATGGAGCACCTTGACCTTCTTTGCTTTCAGGATCTTTGATGCGGAGGAGCGGTAACCTGCTGAAGAATTTTCTCTCTCAAATCAAATCAGATTAAAATCAAAACACTTTTATTGTCACATCATGAGCAGCACGTGTGCTATGATGAGTGAAAAGCTTAGGTGTTGGCTCCAGGCAGTACAACATACAGATGCAAATACAACGACAGTGCAAAATACAGACAGTGCAAGTACAACAACAGTGCAATAAACAGACATACAACAGCATACTACCCCCCCCCCCCCCCAAAAAAAAAAAAAAAACACGACAATGTAAAAATGACAGCGATATGTACAATGAATAGGTGCCACATACAGTAGTTGTAGGCAGAATTGTTTCAAGTATGGATTGGTTAAAGTGCAGTGCATGCTACATATTGATGGTGTGCAGTGAGGGGTATGGAAGAGTCTGTGTGGGGTGTGTTATGTGTTCATTAGCCTGATAGTCTGAGGAAAGAACTTTCCTTTAGCCAGCTAGTGCGTGATCGGATGCTGCGGAACCGTCTGCCTGAGGGTAGTAGAGAGAAAAGTCTGTGGCTTGGGTGGCTGGAGTCACTAATATTTCTCTTGGCTTTCCTCATGCACCGCCTGGTGTAGATGTCATGGAGGGAGGAAAGCTCACCTCCTACTATGCATCCAGCAGTTTGCACAATCCTATGTAGGCCTTTGTAATTGCTGCTGGTGCTATTTCCATACCAGGTGGTTATACAGCCAGACAGGATGCTCTCTACAGTGCAGGTGTATAACGAGCGGAGGATGTGGGGGCTCATTCCAAACCTCCTGAGATGCCTGGGGAAGAAGAGGCATTGTTGTGCCTTCCTCAGCACTGCGTCTGTGTGAGTAGTCCATGTCAAATTCTCAGCGATGTGTACTCCAAGAAACTTGAATGTGCTGACTCTCTTTACTGGTATCCTGTTGATGGTGATGGGGGTGTGTTCTCTCTTCTCTCTCCTGAAATCCACCACCAGCTCCTTAGTTTTGCTGATGTTGAGTGAGAGGTGGTTTTCCTCACAACACTGCGCCAGAGTGTGCACCTGCTCCCTGTAGGCTGTCTCATCATTATCTGTGATTAGGCCCACCACCATTGTGTCAGCTAATTTAACAATGACGTTGGAGCTGTGTTTGGCTGTACAGTCATGTGGGTACAGGGAGTACAGGAGTGGGCTGAAAACACAGCCCTGTGGAGCACCAGTGTTGAGGATCAGAGTGAACGAAGTAATGTTGTTCATTCTGACCACCTGGCGTCTGCTTGGCAGAAAGTCCAGAATTCTCAAATGTGTTTTTGTTTTCCAGGTGAGACAGAGCAGTGTGCGAGGTGAAAGCAATTGCATCATCAGTAGAGCGATTATTTCTGTAGGCAAATTGCAGAGGGTCAGTGTGAGCGGGCAGTACAGAGCAGATGTGCTTTTTAATCAGCTTCTCAAAGCACTTGCTGAAGATGAGTGTCAAAGCAACTGGACTCCAGTCATTCAAGCATGTGGTTTAAGCTGATTTCAGTATGGGCACAATAGTAGCTGTCTCAAAGCATGTGGGAACCACAGACCGAGAGAGCAAGAGGTTAAAAACGTACGTAAAAAAAACCCAATAGCCAGTGTGCGCATGCTTTGAGTACTTGTCCAGGGATGCCATCTGGGCCCGTAGCTTTCCGGATGTTCACGCGACCGAAATATCACGTTACGTCGTCTACAGAAACAGATAGTATCCTGGCGGTTTTGGTTTCGGTATCGCACGCAGAGTGCGCAGTGTGTGTGCGCTCTCCTGGGCTTCAAAGCAGGCGTAGAACGAGTTGAGTTCATCCGGGAGAGACGCAGCAATGAATACAGTGGCGGATTTGTTGCTTTAAAGTCCATGATGTAATTAAGTCCCTGCCACATGCTCCTTGTGTTATTGCCGTTGAATTGACCCTCTACCTTGTCTCTGTATTGACGTTTTGCTGCTTTGATGGATTTCCTGAGGTTGTAATTTGCTTGTTTTTGTTCCTTAGCATTTCTGGATTTATAGGCGGAAGCTCGCACTAATAGGGGTGTTCGAACTTCGCTATTGATCCATGGTTTTTGGTTGGGGTATATACGGACAGTTTTTGTTGGGACCACGTCTTCTATACATTTTCTGATGAAGCATTTAACGGTGTCTGAGTAAACTTCTATGTCGTCATCAGAAGTTGCCCGGAACATATCCCAGTCCACGTGATCAAAACAGTCCTGAAGTATGGAATCCGATTGGTCTGTCCAGCTCTGAAATGTCTTGAGGGTGGGTTGTTCCCATTTCAGTTTCTGCCTGTAAGCAGGCAAGAGCAGAACAGAAGAGTGATCAGATTTGCCAAACGGTGGGTGGGGGAGGGATTTGTAGCCGTCCTGGAACGGAGAGTAGCAATGGTCCAGAATGCTATCATCACGCGTTTGTGGTGATGTGTTGATAGTATTTTGGAGCGATTTTCCTGAGATTGGCGTTGTTAAAGTCCCCTGTAACAATAAATGCTGCCTCTGGGTGTCTGGTTTTCTGCTCGCTTATGCTCCCATACAGTTCCCTGAGCGCCTGCTCTGTATTGGCTTGAGAGCGGATGTAGACAGCCATAATTACAACAGCTGTGAACTCCCTCGGTAGCCAGTATGGCCGACACCAAAGCATAAGTCATTCCAGATCAGGAGAACAAAATGATCTAACTGGGTGTCGAAACAGCGGGAAACTTGCAGGCGTCTGCCCTGGCCACAACAGGAAAAAAAAAAACTGCGTTAAATTTATTTTTACCGCGTTAATTATTTCAAATTAATTGCATGCGTTAACGCGTTTATTTTGACAGCGCTAATATATATATATACATATATATATATATATATATATATATATATATATATATATATATATATATATATATATATATATATATATATATTGTAAAGAGCGCTCACATGCCACGTCGCCCTGGTCGCTAATTCTACCCAGCTGGACCATAATCAAGCCAGGATCGCTCACAGCTGGACGGCATCACACAGAGAGGCATATAAGCCCAACCTACGCCAGGAGAAGATGAGCTTCATTCTCTCAATGACTCCCTGTGCTAATAGTGCTAGACTCCCTGTGCGAGCAGACTCCAGCTCGTGACGATCCTTCACCCGACTACTCACTGTCCTTCACCTACTTCCCGGAGCACCAGAGCACCTCACCTTGAAGAAGAGCACCTTTTACACCACCCACACTTTGTAAATAAAGCACCCTCCGGGGACTTGTCTGTAAACTCATCCAAGTGTGTCGCTGTTTTCCCTCTGCCTCGCTTCAACTGGTGGAGAATGCGCGCTTTTTCAGAGGGAAAAAATTCAGAAAACAGCACTTACCAGTAAGAAGAAATAATCACTGAATTTTTTTCTGTTTCTTCTGTTTACAGACAGGCATCCGCTCTCTCTCTCTCACTCACGCTCTCTTGCTCGGATGTCATCCTCTCCTGAGTCATGTCAATCGAAGAAGTAGTACGCCATCTAGCGGAAATCTCAAGAAGACAACAAGTGATAACTGAACAGCTCACCGCCAGACAAGATCGGATGGAACAACAGCTCCGCCAAGCGGCCGGTTCCAGCCAGTTTCCTAAGGTGAGCGCTCACAGATTTATCACTAAACTCAGCGACCTGGACGATATTGATGCTTACCTACATACTTTTGAGGTAATTGCTGAAAGAGAGAGATGGCCGAAGGAAAGTTGGGCGAGGATGTTGGCACCATTTCTGACTGGAGAAGCTCAACGAGCTTATTTTGCATTAGAGACACCGAAAAACGATGACTATAAAGCATTGAAGAAGGAGATACTCGCCAGAATGGGACTCTCCAACATAAGCGCAGCACAACAATTCTCTCAGTGGTCATACGATAAAAAGCAGCCGGTACGTACCCAAGCAGCCAATTTATCTCGATTGGGAAGACTATGGTTGCTGGGAGGAGATCCTACCGCAGTCCAGGTCGCTGAGAAACAGGTTATTGAAAAGATGATGAGGGCGCTACCCAGACGGCTCCGCACACTTACCAGCATGAGGAACCCCGACTCGCTGGCCGCTTTGGTGGAGGCGGTGGAGCTGGCGGAAGCTCACGTGGCCCGGGAGACTGGCGAGAGAGTGGCTCTGCCACCCCGGAGGGTAAATGCGCCATGGTGACCGGTGGAGGGCACAGCACGACCAGGCAGCAGACCGGCGGTCCCAGCCCAGTCGACGAGCCGATGCCCACAGAGCCCACATCACACTCGACCCCGGCCTGGACGGCAGGGTGCGTGGTACATCACAACGTCCCTCCCGAAGCTCCCACCCGAAGAGTATGCTTAGACGGGAAAACGCAGACGGCCACATTGGATACAGGAAGTGCAATAACCCTGGTTCATCCAAAAACATTACATGCGTACACGGTGATACCCGCCATGTACCCTCCCAGAGAGTGACCATAACGACGAAGTCGGGCAGCTGGCGCATCGAAGTAGGAGTGGTTTCAGATCTTCCAGTACCCCTCCTTCTGGGCAGAGACTGGCCGGGGTTCGATGATCTCCTCACCCACCATCAGGCTCTATCGGCTCGTCCGAAGAAGAACAACAAAGAACGGGCTCAACGGGACCGCCAACCAGCGCTGATGGCCACCGAGAGCGACAGAGGGGGTGAGTCATCATCGGCTAACCTGTACTATGATCTATTTCAAAAGATTACCGCAGGTGGCGATTTCGGAAGGGCACAGCTTGAAGACGAAACCTTGAAACACTGCTGGCCACAAGTCAGGATCATAGACGGTAACGAACGGTTTCCCAGCCCTCACCCCCTCCCACATTTTATTGTGCAAAATGGTCTGCTGTACTGTGTCGCAGAGAGGCGGGGGGAAACGAAGACACTATTGGTCGTCCCGAGGACCAAGAGGGAGACGGTTCTGGAACTGGCACATACTCACCCGATGGCAGGACATCTAGGAGCAGCCAACACGATTAAAAGGATCAGAGATCATTTCCACTGGCCCGGGTTGGATGGAGAAGTCAAAAGGTATTGTCAGGCATGCGACATCTGCCAAAGAACGTCTCCCCAACGACCACCCCCCAGCCCTCTGATACCATTACCCATCATTGAGGTGCCCTTCAACCGCATTGGCATGGACTTGATAGGGCCTTTGCCGAAGTCGGCCCGGGGACATGAACACATCCTTGTCATCCTCGACTACGCCACCAGATATCCAGAAGCGATCCCCCTGAGAAAAGCCACGTCATCGGCAATCGCTAAGGAGCTGTTTCTATTATGCAGCCGAGTAGGAATACCAGCGGAGATACTGACCGACCAGGGCACCCCATTCATGTCCCGGTTGATGGCAGACCTCTGCCGCCTCCTAAAGGTAAAGCAAATAAAAACATCCGTTTATCATCCACAGACTGATGGCTTGGTGGAGCGATTTAATAAGACACTGAAGCAGATGCTCCGCAGGGTGGTGGCAGAGGATGGGCGCGACTGGGACCTCATGATCCCGTACGTGCTTTTTGGGATCAGAGAAGTTCCCCAAGCATCCACAGGTTTCACCCCTTTTGAATTGCTGTTCGGCCGCCAACCACGGGGGCTATTGGACGTGGCTCGTCAAGCTTGGGAACAGGAGCCAGCCCCACAACGGTCAGTGATTGAGCACGTGCGGGACATGAGAGGACGAATAGAAAAAGTCATGCCCATCGTCAAACAACATCTGACCGAAGCCCAGCGCGCCCAACAGAGATTATATAACCGGCCCGCCCAACCCAGAGAGTTCCACCCAGGGGACAAGGTAATGATCCTTATACCTACCACCACCTCGAAGTTTTTGGCATCTTGAAAGGGGCCATATACAGTGGTAGAAAGGGTAGGGCCGGTAAACTATCGAGTCCGTCAGCCGGGACGAAGAAGAGAAGAACAACTATACCACATAAACTTGATGAAGAAATGGGTTGCAGCTCCAGGTCATCTAGTTGCCTTCTCAGAAGAAACTTCTCCCGTTGTCCATATAGGTGAGCAACTATCACCGAATCAGAAGGCGGAGCTGCAAGCCTTGGTCGGTCAGTTCAGGGATGTGTTCTCAGAAAAACCGGGCCGAACCACCATCATCCAGCACGACATCATCACCCCACCTGGCACCATCGTCCGGCAGAGGCCTTATCGAGTACCAGAAGCTCGCCGGCTGGCTATCAACGAGGAGATCCAAAAGATAAGGAAATTGGGAATCATCGAACCATCTCGTAGCCCGTGGTCCAGTCCCATAGTGATGGTCCCCAAACCCGACGGCACCCTCCGCTTCTGCAACGACTTCAGGAAGCTTAATGAAATATCCAAATTACCCCATGCCTCGGGTGGACGAGCTGCTGGATCGGCTGGGTGGAGCCCGATTCATATCCACGATCGACCTCACCAAAGGCTACTGGCAATTACCACTTACCACATGGGAGGAACATCTATCCCGGTTACGGAGGGTGCTCCTTGATCTTCGTAGGGCTGGGCTCACAGCTAATCCCAAGAAATGCCACCTGGGTCTAGCAGAAGCCAAATACCTCGGTTTCCACATCGGTAGAGGTCTCATACAGCCACAACAGAACAAGATCAGAGCACTACAAGAAACTCCACAACCCACCACAAAGACCCAGGTACGTGCGTTTCTGGGGTTAGCGGGCTACTATAGATGTTTTATTCCCAATTTCTCATCCATAGCCAGCCCTCTGACAGACCTGACCAAAAAGGGGCAGCCGGAGAGGATACAGTGGAACAGGGAAGCAGATGGCGCGTTTCGAGCCCTGAAGAAGGCACTCACATCCTCACCGGTACTGCATGCACCTGACTTCGGCTGTCCCTTCATTCTACAGACAGACGCTTCCGACTCGGGCCTGGGCGCGGTCCTCTCCCAGGTCCATGGCGATGAAGAACACCCCATCATGTACGTGAGTCGGAAGCTTACCCCTGCAGAGACCCGGTAAGCCACGGTGGAAAAAGAGGCCCTGGCGATAAAGTGGGCAATCCTGGAGCTCAGGTATTATCTCCTTGGCAGAAGATTTACCCTGGTGACCGACCACGCTCCCCTACAGTGGATGTCAACAGCGAAAAATAACAACGCTCGAGTCACCAGATGGTTCCTGTCGCTCCAGGATTACAATTTCACAGTTCAACATCGAGCCGGGGCCTCCCACGGAAACGCCGACGGGCTCTCAAGGCTATGGTCAGGATGGGCAGGTCTGTCAAAACATTCTACCCCCCCTCTCAATACTCTACCTTTCCTCCGCAGGACACCCAGGACCAGGACGACGCTAAGGGGGGGGGAATGTAACGAGCGCTCACATGCCACGTCGCCCTGGTCGCTAATTCTACCCAGCTGGACCATAATCAAGCCAGGATCGCTCACAGCTGGACGGCATCACACAGAGAGGCATATAAGCCCAACCTACGCCAGGAGAAGATGAGCTTCATTCTCTCAATGACTCCCTGTGCTAATGCTTGTCTCTCTGTCTCTCCGTAGCGGACTCCAGCTCGTGACGATCCTTCACCCGACTACTCACTGTCCTTCACCTACTTCCCGGAGCACCAGAGCACCTCACCTTGAAGAAGAGCACCTTTTACACCACCCACACTTTGTAAATAAAGCACCCTCCGGGGACTTGTCTGTAAACTCATCCAAGTGTGTCGCTGTTTTCCCTCTGCCTCGCTACAATATATATATATATATATATATATATATATATATATATATATATATATATATATATATATATATATATATATATATATGTATATATATATATATATATATGTATATGTATATATATATATATATATATATGTATATGTATATATATAT
Source organism: Danio rerio (assembly GCF_052040795.2). Taxonomy (NCBI): domain Eukaryota; kingdom Metazoa; phylum Chordata; class Actinopteri; order Cypriniformes; family Danionidae; genus Danio; species Danio rerio. The sequence continues at coordinate 19,642,058 of NC_141022.1, forward strand.
ATATATATATATATATATATGTATATGTATATGTATATATATATATATATGTATATATATATATATATATATATATATATATATATATATATATATATATATATATATATATATATATTTTTTTTTTTTGGGACAAGTTAAACTTCAACAATCTGTATCATTTCCTAATATCAAAATGATTGACCATACTGTTTTAGAGGGAGTGACTACTCTGTAAACCAGTGCTTTTCTACTTCCATGTATGAGTTGATATACTTTTATAACAAGAGACTGTCTCAAATGCTATATTGTGACTCCTATGAGAATCCACACATTATCTTTTGTTAGCCCTTCTCCTTGGTATACTTTTAAACTCTATCATCTACCAAGCTTTAGACCATTGCATGTAGGACTACTAGATATACTAAATACTGTGAGCAAAAAAGGAGCAAAAAATATTGGATAAGTGAATCAATCTTGTGAAAGTAAACTAATACACATACTACTGTCTCTGTCATTATGTTTAATAAAAAACAACTAATAGGGTTCTTATAACTAATAAGAACCCTACAGGCACACCCAAATAACTTTTTTACATGATGTACAATCTCAGTAACCCATTACAACAGGCTATCTCTGGCTCCGAGGAGCTTGTAAATTGTCTTTTACAGTTATTAGAGAGACAAACTACACTCAAAAAATGTCATTTACTGTTTGTTCAAACTACTTATTTAAATTGAGAAGAAACAACACAAATTGTTTTGTTCAATCCACTTAAATTTGTAAAAACTAAGTAAGTTAACTTAATTCCTTCATGTTTTCCTAACACAAATTGTTTGTGTGGAACCCAGCATTTTTTTTAAAGATGTGTAGTCAATTAAATATTTGATTGATAAAAAAATATATAAGATTCTGACATGTGTTCACTTAATGGGAGCTCTCTCAAAATATTCTCTTTCCACGTTTATAATTAACAATTAAAACTTTTGACACTGTTTTGTCTCTGAAATCTGGTATATATAAATGTATTGATTCTCGTCGAACTATAAGGTTTGTGACTGTTTATCACAACATACTTGCCTCTTGCCTTCCTGATTCTGGCATCACTGGTTCAGCTCTTTCCTGGTTCAATTCCTTCCTCAATGACAGTATATATATTATATAAATCCTCTTGGAAATACTCTTCATTTTTATGGACTTGAGTGTGACTTATACATTGATGATATCCTAATTTATGTAATACTAAAAGTTGATAAACTATTACTTCCACATTCACTCACTGCACGTCTTGGCAATATCAAACAATAAATGTCATTGAGCTTTCTTAGTTTTTAAAGATTAAAGATTCCACATTCATAGAATTGCACACTTTTAAATCCTTTTCAATCCTTTCTCACTTTGGCTATTGCTGAAACATTGGTTCATGCTCTAATTACACCATGCCTGGATTATTGTAATTCCCTATTTTGGCCTTCCAAACACATCAAGATGTCCAAAACACAGTAGCATGGGTCCTTATATCCAGCAGCCATTCTGTTCAGATCCCTTCTTTCCACCATTTTAATTCATTACCCTTGGCATCGCATATTTAAACATTTAACACATTAAATTGCCCCACCACATTAGTCTGACCACCCATACTCCCAACCCAGGCTCATTCTGAAAACATACCGCTATGTACAATTCTGGAGAGCAACAAATACGTCTTAGTAGCTACTTTCTTTGCAGGTTTTGTTTTTGCGAATCCACCAGAGGCCACTGTGTACGCTTTTTCAGATCTCAAATTTCACTTGTGAGTGCCATTCGCGCCTGCCCGCCTTGCGTAAATCCACCAGTGGCTGCTGTCGACTGACTGACTGACTGACCGGTCGACTGACCCACTCTGCTCCTTCCCTAAACCCAACCAATAGTGTTTTCAAAAGTACTTATTGACCCACCCACCCACTATCCTAAACCCAACAGACAATTTTAAAAAGCAATCCAGAAAAAGAAAAGCCCTCATCGGATTTTTACCATGTTTTCAGATTTTATCACATTCTCTCCAATATTTAATTGTTTATTTTATTTTTTGGCTTCTGTTTTTGTCTTATTTGCTTTTTGAAACCATTTTTTCACCAGACTTGTCGTCAACTCCTCTCTGCATCTCAAGTCCACCAATGTACATTGCGAGCTACTGGACAAACAGTAACAGCAGGAAAGTCGGCCATACGGAGGTGATCGGTCAGCTGGTATGCGCGAAAAGAAACGGCGTTAAACAGCTCCATAGTGTCTGCTTTAAAGACAAAATGCAGCCATACATACTTCTGACTACATAATTCGCAATATCTAGAAATATATCTAGGGCTACGTTTTCAGAATGATCCTATTGCATACTGCCAATATCATTTAGGTGTTATTGGAAGGTTATTCTGTTTTATTGCAAATCTGAACTCATTTCACCCTACACTTTGTATCATTACTTTGTTCATTGCTAGCTTAAAACTCAGTTAAAAAATCAGTTCAAAAATGTGACATTGAGTAGTTTTATGTGTGTGTTTTAGATGTATGTGTGCTCCACTCTATTTCTGATGTATTATATAGTGTGCTTGTATTACTTGCAAATAATTATAATTTGCAACTAATTATACATTTTTTTATACAGTATACTTGTGCCCTTTGGTTTATTTTAGACTGAAGGCTGGGAAATCTAAAAGTGTTATTAGCCATTGGTCATACTCCATTTTGCATGCAGGTCAAGCGTTAGAACACCCAAATACGTGACTGGTTTCTGGAAATAAGCCCAGAAAGCTCAAACCACGACTGTCCATATTTATAACTGAATGTATTCAAGTATTTTATAATAGGCAGGCATAACAACATTGACTTCTAATGAGGTGTCTTCAAAGGCAGCGTTTTAACAGCATCAGCACGCTCATAAACAAAGGGTTGATGTTGTAATTATGCTGCCTGCCAAGATACCTCCTTCTGGCTGAAGCATTGCATGTTTCCTTCTCAGAGAAGGCAATCCCAAAGCACACTGTGGGAAGCTCAGTGAATAAAAAAAGACAGTGGACAAGTTGTTATTAAATATATCCAAATCTATTGATAAAATAACTTGGTGTGTATTAAAATTTAGTATCTTACCAAATTCTTCAGTGTGTGATATACATTGACCACATGAGGTAGTTAATAATTAGTAACTAATACAAATAATACGAACATAAACATTGGTTGAGCAGATTACATTGTAACTCCATGTCCTACTAAACACGCTGCGTGACAGGATTTGCAGTGATGAGTAATTTGGCTGTTTTCACCAGACGAACACGACAAAAATGTAAAGCCATTCAGAAGCACAGAATAGTGCACTCACTGCACTCCAACAAAACAGTAAGGTTTATAATCTAATTAATACATTTTAAACCTCTTCAACAATATTAAATGTACATCCTTAATCCCTGATATGTGTGTTATGTTCAATTTCAAATGGTTTATTTCATTTTTAAGATCTGAGGTGAACTATCTGCTGCTGCTTTCAGTAGTAAGGTAATAAATGTCATCTAAATGGTATTCAAACACACATTATCAGCATTTAACACTGAATAAAGCACATGAGGTGTACCTGAAGTGATCATTGTCAGTTTTCTGTTGTTCAGCTGCAAGAAATAGAAGCTGTTTCTAAAATATCAATTTCAGGTTTTGGTAAGGACAAAAACTCCATTTAATATGGAAAATATTCCTTCTATCGGGTACCGTTGCTTTTATTTAGAGCACCATTTACTGTAAATCAGCCTTTAGGCTAGACAATCTAGCAACCTGCTCAAGTGTGTGCTTTGAACCAGGGGTGCAATACCTAGTTCAACCACTGGTTGTCAAACTTACAGACTGCACATTTAATATCAAAATTATTTTAGGGGGAATGATTTCTCTGTAACCCAGTGCTTTTCTACTTCGTTTTAAATGATTTGGTGATCTTTAATAACAAAGTACTGTCTCTGTGTAATCAATGAAAATTAAGACATATTACAGTATAATGTGTTTAGCTCAGCAACAAGCTAACAGTAAACTCAGAAAATGTTAGTTGCTCAATAACTAACAATGATTAAACAATGCGAAAAATTGGTAATCCTTCCTATTTCTCAGTGCACTGTGTATTTTATTCCTTATTAAAGTATCATGTGGTTGTTTGGCAACAAACAAAAACAACAACAACAACAAAAAGATGTCTTTAATAAATTCAGCTATTATTTGCAGAGGTTTGAAAAAAAACTGCCTGTGCCTTGCTGAAGCATGTAAATTTTATAAAAATGAACAGTATTATACTTGATGACTCTTTATAGGTTTATCATTTAACCAAACTAAGAAAACAAATTCCAGCACAGTACTTTAACTCACATTAAACGAACACACTCAACTGTTACCCTCGGGAGCCACATGTGGCTCTTTATCCAAAAATATCTGGCTCTCCAGCTGTCTCCCTTCAATTATATTTTACAGTTTAAAAAAATTCTAACCGTCACTAAAAATCTGTTTCCTATTGAAAATACAATTACAATTCCCAAAACTCAGTTAAAAAAAAGTGACATTTCGAACAATGTGTGTGTGTGGCGCAATGAAATAGCTTGAATGGTAACTTTGTGCACATAAATTCAAACAACATTCATAAGTGGTGATGCCAAAAAGAAAAAAAGGAACATCAAAAGTTTCAAAATGAGTGAGCAGAAACATTATCTTTTATTGAAAGCTCTGGTGCTCTGCTCTGCCTGATTCCTTGTGCAGAAAATCAAATGTGAAGAGACATTTTGAAAGCCACCATACAACATTTGCGGAAAAGTACCAGCTGAGCAAAAGCCAAAAGAAGGTGTGTGATTAGCTCCAACATAAACTGCAAACCAAACAAAAATAGCTGCAGGTTTGGACAGGGCCAGGATCTTGATGGTTTATTGTGGATATGTTGTTTACATGAAGAAATCTGTGTTAGAAGTTAAACAAAAGTTCTAATAAACGATTATATTTTGAATTTAAATACTGTATACTGTGTGTGTGTGTTTGTGTGTGTGTATATATATATATATATATATATATATATATATATATATATATATATATATATATATATATATATATATATATATATATCACATCACATGGCTCCTTAAAATAAATGCATTTGCCAAAAAAAAAAAAAACTAAAATGGCTATTTGCTGAAAAAAGGTTCCCAACCCCTGCCCTATAATTATCGTAGGGTTTCTTACCGTAAATATATTGTAACCATGGTTTTTTGGAGTACTGATTCTTGTTTATTCATTTTTGCTTTATGTACATAGTTAAACTATGGTTAGTGTCGCAAAATCATTATTCAATATCAATAATAATCGTTTTGTGATTACAGTTTTATTGTAGTAAAGCAATGGTAAATTTTTTTACGGGTAGTTACATGGAAATCTATTTTGTTAAATCAAACATCGTACATATATTAATAAAAAGAAAAACATTTTTTCATAGTTTTTGTTACTTTTAAAAACTAAATTATTAAATAATGATAATTCTGATTCTTCTCGTCAATCTTACAAGGGATTTAGTTAAGGGGTTTATTACTGTTCTGTTTCCTTCTTGCTTGTAGACAATTTTCTTGAAGCTTATTTATTCCTACAACTGGTGATTTACAAGTCAATGTTTTATATTCTTTCTGATCACTAACATCATCTTCATGCTACTTCTACACCTTACATGTGCATGAGTGCTGGAGCAATGTCTCTTGGTTTGCATATATATTGAGATAAGCTCTGGCTTACGCAAGCAGTTTCCCACAAAAATCAGTTCCAACATGTCTAAAATATAGTCTTAGTTATTCAGGGAGAAAGAAAAAACATGTTTATAAAACAACTGAGTTATGATGTGCACTCTCATTATTTAAATGATCTTTGTTTCAAACAAAACAGTCACATGCTGTATTTACATAGTGTTTAGTGGAAATAAAAGATGTGGTATATTTTATTGTGCTGTGTATTATGGCAATATGGGCTTTTTTATTTTTTTTTTGGCTGAATTGTACTTTGTGAAGTTTATTTATAAGCTAATTTCGAGAGTATTATGTGCTTATGATTGACCACAGCTGGTCCCGCATTAGCTAGCGCCATGATATATCAATCGGATGATTCCTAACAAAAAATAACCAGTTTCAGTTATCTCAGTTATCTTTGTCTTTGTTATCCCCACTTCCATCCGTTCTCCTCCTCCCTTTTTCTAGACAAGGCGACACAGCGCCCAGTGTTTAGCACTGTTGCCTCATAGCATGTCACTGGCTCAAGTCCTTACCAAGGGTCTGTTCTTCATAGCTCGCTTAAATGGTCTAAGATGATTTGGCAGATCCTGGAGCTGTTCATCTTGATAACTGATCTCTGGCTAATTTGGCTCTTCAATCAAGTTCGTGAATTGGATTAAAATGTCTGGATGAACTGATCTGGGATCAATGCTTGTGTTGCGAAGGACAGATCTATCCATCCTCGGAATCATGATCAGCAATGTAGCGATTGGCTGACGGCACAGCAGCGTAATGACATCATCTGAATAATATTCAATTATCCATGTGAGCTAAATTACATAAAATTCATTGGAAACGATTTGTTAAATATGACACGCTATAACTTTACACCTTGTTGTGGGCTTCATGATTGGCCCTTTCATGTGTCAAGAGCAGTTTATTCAGTTTTACAGTTAGAGCGGATTTTCCTTATTATAGTACTCATAGCGTCTGCTACTTTTATAAAGCATGAAAACACCGCTTAATTAACTGCCAAAACATGTTTATGACTGCAGAAATATAATCAATCATGAGCCAAGAGTGAACTCTTAAAAAAGTTACATTAATCATAGAAATCATTATTTGTAATAATCCACACACTGATTTACTGTTCAGCAACAAGCAATTGAGTCAGAAAAAGTTTGTTTAGTAGAACACACAGGCAGAAGGCTCATGCACCCTTGACAACCAATTGGAAACTTTTCATGACTTTCTAACAGATGGAGAATTAAACAGTGCTAGTAGCTGTTTATGCACTGTTAACAATTTCCTGTAGAATCTACAGTAACTTATGGCAGCACTTCACCAGTAACTTACTGTAAATCAATTACAGCAAAAATACGCTATATCCAATTACTGCACCATTTATATTGTATCATTAATCTTATATATGCTGCACTTACTGTAAAATATACAGTCAATTTCACAATGCAACTTTAAAATACAGTAACATGCAGCATAACTGCCCAACATTAAATTGAGGTTCATATTAGAGTTACTACTGAGTCATTTTCAAAAATCGTTAAGAGTGAGTATGTATCTGTCAGCTGAACATATGTCTTTCAGAGCAACCTAACAAGGCAAACAGGTTCACGCTTTATGTGTTAACTATATTTTACCAGGCGTTTTAGAGCACTCAATATAAAGCGTGACTCATGCTAAGGACAAATTGGATTATGCACTTTCTCGCGGCAGCTCGCTGTGGTCTCCACTCCTTTTCCAGATGAGCTTGTATCAAATCATTGCATACAGATATCAATGACCTTGCCTTATAAGATATTGTTTAGAAAAATATATTGATACTTTGTACAAACTGGATGTACATGGCATAATTAAATTTGAATTCTTTTTCAATTATTTCCCAAGAGTTGTATAACCAAGTAAGGATTTTCAGAGCATATCATATTACATTTTTTTCTTATAAAGAAAGTCTTATTTATTTTAGTTTGACTAGAACAAAAGCAGTATTTTTTATCATTATTTCTTCACCATCAATATTATAAGCCTCCTTAAGAAACTTTTCTTTTTGAATTGGCTACAGAATAAATCACTGTTGTTCAATAACAGGCCTAATTAACATTACCTACCTAATTATCCTAGTCAAGATTTAAACTGTGCTTTAAGCTGAATACATAGAGCAAAAACTGCAAAAAAGTGTAGTTAATTATGAGTCAGTGTTAAGTTAGATAATTGTTAACTATTTAAGTGTTAATTATTGAAGTGAAATTAATTATAAAACAAAGTTTCAATTTACGAGAACTTCTATGTTAAGCTGCTTTGACACAATCTAGACTGTGAAAGCGCTATAGAAATAAACATAAGATGAATAAAATTGAATATATCCCTGTATTGAAAGTGTTTATTAGACTATAATACTGTTAGCTTAGCAACATGATTAAAGGAGACTCAAAGGGGCGTGGCGGGATGTGCTGTAATGTTGTAGCAGAGAAATCTAAAATGGCGTCCAAATGCTGCTATTTCCACAGAGCTTGTTCTGTTTCTGTATTTGGGCTTCGAGGACACAACAAAAAGATAGAAGCGCTTACAATTTAATTAAATTATTTTCCAGAGAATTATATATATATATATATATATATATATATATATATATATATATATATATATATATATATATATATATATATATATATATATATATAGCTTTAGCATTTGACAAAGAACAGCTTCCAGAGTCTTTCCCAGTTCAGTGCTGAATTCAGCTAAAAACTCCTCAAAGAAGGAGCAGCTCCAACCATAATAGCAGAAGCAGTGGATTGTTAGCCACAAAATGTAAGTATATTTATTTGTTAAAATTGATCAATTACATGCACAGTTTCTAGCATTACTGGTACGTGGTAGTAAGGATGTAAAGCAGGTGTGAGCTACTGTTTACACAGCGCCAACGCGCAAGCTTGTAGGGGCATGATGTGATCTGTGAATCATTATGTTAGCTGACCAATCAGTGCCTTTCAGAGGAACTAGGAAATATGACAGTCGTTTTCATGTTTGCTGAGTAGCAATATATAATCAAAGTAGGATATATGAAAAATTAACGTGATTTTCTACATATGAAGCATGAGCACACATTGCTTTGCATCTTATAAATACAACCAAATTAAAAATACACTCTGGACCACCCCTTTAAGTAAATATCTTAATCACTATTTCAGAGTGTTATGTGTTTAACACTTTTTCAATAATCAAGAGTTTAAGTTTAGCAACAAGCTAACATAAAACTTAACTAGCTGAGCGTTTAGTACTCTCACCCAATGTACTGTATGTTAGCTGACAAGTTCTAAAAATGTTCCCTTAACATTTCCATTAAGTTTTTAGATAATGTTAACCTTACTTTTTGATTATTATAACATTATTCAAAATGTTGTTTTCATAACGTTTCAGTCTCATGTTACTGTATGTAAATGTTCTCAGAACATTATTTATAACATTAAAAACATTCTATCCACATAATATTAATGTACTAAGGATTTTTCAATAAGTTATAGAAACATTACAGTCAAAGGTTTTAGAATGTTCAAAAATGTTGGCAACACTTTACAATAAGGTTGTATTAGTTAATATTAGTTATTGTATTTACAAATAATGAACACACACACCTGGCCTAAATTGTGTTTGATTGCAAACACTCACAGCTGAAGCCACTCATCAACTGATTACATGGACTATAAAGTCAACACACAAACACACAGAAGTTGCTGAGCCTTGTGATACTTGCATGTTTTCCTTGCCTTGCCTTCAGTGTTTGAACCTTGCTTTGTTTTGTATGTTTGTTCCTGTCTGCTGCCTGCCTTTTTGACCACCTGCCTGTTTATCGACCACGACTCTGGACTGCCCATATACATGTGTTTGTTCCTGTGTTGACTGTTGCTTGTTTGACCATCCTGCTAATAAACCTGCATTTGGATCCTTACCCCTGTTGTCAGCATAACTCCACAGTACAACTACATTCATTAATGTATTTATTCACCTTTGTTAATAAAGTGAATGGAAATAATGTTTCACTGTTAGTTCAAGTGTTTTAACTACTGTTAACAAGCATGGATTTGAATTTCATTATGATTTAGTAAATGTTACATTGTGATCTATAAATGCTGTACAAATATTGTTCATTAACAGTGTTCATATCAGTAAAATTATCATTAACTAATGAAAATTTATCGTAAAGTGTGACCAAAAGGTCAATGTTCAGACTGTGTATTAGACTGTTTGTTTGTTTGTTTGTTTGTTTTTTGGTGATAACAACATTATTTGAAACTTTTTAATATAATTTTAGTCTTAAGTTTTATTAATGTTTCCAGAACGCTGTTTAAAACATTCTCATTATATCAATGTTCTCAAAACGTTGGTCTATCAACATTCAGAGAGCATTCATCAATCATCCTAAAACATTTCAAGAATGTTTTTCTATCAATGTTACTAGAATGTTTCGGAAATATTATTTGGTAATACTTTGTTAATAATATGAATTATGACCTTAACTAAACCATTAACTAACACTACTAGCTTAATAAACAACCAATTAACCATTTATTAATAGTTAGAAAGGTAGTGGCTGGGTTTAAGTTTTGGGTAGGATTAGGTATGAATTAAATCATACTTTATAACTACAAATGAACAGGTAATATCTTAATAATAGCCAGGTAATAAGCCAGTAGTTAATAATATGAATTGTGACTAGGGGCCTGTTCTTCGTACGTAGATTACTTAGTTAGCTGGATTTGGATATTGATGATTTGACACGATCCAGGATCGTTTAGTTCTTCAAAACTCATCTGAGACTTGTCGTCATAGCAACAGTTCTGGTAGCTTAAACCTGCTTGGGAGCAGGCTCATTTCATATAAACAGGATTAGATCGGGTCAATTCAGGCAAAGATAATACTGAATGTATATACCGAATTCTGATATTTTCAGTATTATATTTACAGTTGTAGTTATATACATTTGGGAAAATAGCAAATATATATTACTAAAAATATATATATTAATAAAACTTGTGCAATGTGCACTCCGACACAAAAGTACAAAGACTGCCACTTGATGGTTTAAAGAGAAAATTTATTGATAAAAACTTTTTAGATACAAACAAGTACATGCACAATATTCGACTTTTTTTTTAAAAAGGATAATAATTTATGCAGTCATGCATGTGTTTTGACAGCTAACATGAAGGTGATTTGATGCTTCACAAAAGTTGCAGACACCTTTACCAATATCAAAATGCTTTTTTGATGCTGAATTAGTTTATACAGTTATTAATAAAGCTTGAGTAGGCCTAGGCTATTATAATAAAGAAAATCTGCTCTAAATGTAGAACTAAATACATTGATATGCATTTAAATACATGATTATTACTCCTAACACATAAGAGTGTAAAGCCTGCAGCTCTCAACAAATATGGAAAGTTATTGCGTGTCATATTTAACAAACCGTTTACTGCTAATTTTATGTAATTTAGCTCACATGAATAATCAAATATTAATCAGATGATGTCATTACGCTGCTGTGCCATCAGCCAATCATTGCATTGCTGATCTTGATTTGGAGGGTCGATAGATCTGTCCTTCACAACACATGCAGTGATCTCAGATCAGTTCATCCAGACAGTTTAATCTGATTTCCGAACTTGTTCAAAGAACTTAATTAGCCAGAGATCAGTTATCAAGTTTAAAAGAACAAGGATCTGCCAAATCATCTTAGATCATTTAAGCGAGGTACGAAGAACGGACTTCTGAACTAAAGTGTTACCTATCATTTTAATAACGTTGCATGCTAACATTTACACAACATTTAAATAACATTACTAAAAGCTCCGGGAACGTTACGTGTTAGCAGTGTCACCGCAGTTGCAAAACCTCACAAATCAGTCACTTATGAGTTTCGTGATGGTTAGGATCCTAAGACAGCTGCCTATGTAGGCAATGTGGTGTGGTCTGTGTTCTGAATCAGAATTACAGTCAGACGGATGGAGGAATGAAACAGAAATGAGACACAGATGCAGAGAGAGACAGACACCTGATGCCAGCTCTGTAAAACCGGTATGTAGGTAGCGAGCTAACAAGCCTCCAAACCCCTCCAAACTCAGTCAAGGAGGATCAGAAGACCTCCGTTGCACACTGCGCTGATAGATTTCTCATGCTTTTCACACTCAACAGGGAGGCGGGAAGGATGATATAGAGACAGATGCTGTGCGTCTTTGGAGATTACACGAGGCCAAAAGAGCAGTCTATTTATATTACAAGAAACCAATGAGACACCTCATTAGCACTAAAAACATTGGACCGCGAGACACAGTTAGCTATTTAATGAAGACTCAACTTTTTTTTAATAGCAAAGGGAATTTATCACATAATTCCAATATGAATGGCTACTGCTCTTGTGCTTTTATTCAAACAATTATGTTATAGTACCAGTCGCAGGGAGAATATTATTTTTTCCTCAACTCAGGGACCACATAACTGTGCTGATGAATGATGACGTACGCTCAGATGCATAGACACACACAAAGACACAGTGGCTCATTATAGAAACACCGCACGTCTGTGTGTCTCATCTATCACCCCTAAACTGTGCAGACTGATTATGCTCCCTGCTGGTGAACGGCAAGCACTGCATTGAGGTGCAGAGGGAATTGACCGGGCTGATAAATGCTGCGTGCTGTTGTTTACGGGCTAGAACAAAACTTGAAAAATGATGTGAGGGAAATGCTATTGATGTGAAGACCATAAAGAAGCCTTTAAGATTCAGGTGATGGCCACACTTGTGGAATGTGCATGACAGATTGATAAACAACAACATCTGCTACACAAACCAGTGGCAATTAATCACCAGTAGAAGGCACTCTAGAAAACAGGGGGTAAACCATCACATCTGCAAGCATCAAATGACCTGCTCATGTCTTACTGAAATGCTTCAAATACATCAAAGCGCCACACCGGATGAACCATTCCCAGTATATTTTTATGCTTTTTATCATATTGTTGGGGAGAATTTGTGGTTTGTGGAATGGACTTGAATGAGACAAAAATAAAGTGGTCAACATTTGAAGTTAATCAAAGCCTTTCATTAAAGTTGTCCTCAAACTAATCAACAACACCCATTTATCTTTTGAAAATCTATTTTAATCCATTTCATAGTTTATTGACTACTGTAAATATACACTATGTGACAAAAGTCTTGTCGTCAACCCCAGTTGTAAGATCAACAAAAAATAACTTGAGTTCTAGTTGATCACTTTGAAAAGTGGCAGAAGACAGATTTTTCCAATGAATCACCTGTTGAACAGCATCCCGATCATCACAAAAAAGGCTGCAGAAGACCTATGGGAACCTGCATGGACCAAACCCAGCAGGCACATGATGTCAACATGACGTCAGATTAACGTTGTACCTGGATGTCATGGAACGTTGCATTTTATTTGGACATGAAAATCAGGTTGACGTCAGAACGCAACATCAGGTCAACATCAATGTCCAACATCAGACATTTTGGTTACTTCCCAATGCAAAACAACCAAATTTCAGCATCTAATGATGTTACAGCTTGACGTTGTGTGAATGTTACTAATGTGACGTCTATCAGACATTGGATTTTAGTTGCCATATTTAACGAATAAAAGTCCGTATTTTATATCAATATGATGTTGGTTTAAGATGTTGGCTCAATGGTTTCCAACACTAAAATCAACAAAATATGAACGCCATTGTCCTTACGTCATTGTCCTTACACACTGACAACCTAAATCTAACCTAATGAACTATTCACAGTATATTTCTATGTTTTTTATCATATTGTTGGGGAGAATTTGTGGTTTGTGGAATGGACTTGAATGAGACAAAAATAAAGTGGTCAACATTTGAAGTCAATCAAAGCCTTTCATTAAAGTTGTCCTTAAACTAATCAACAACACCCATTTATCTTTTAAAAATCTATTTTAATCCATTTCATAGTTTATTGACTACTGTAAATATATACTATGTGACAAAAGTCTTTTCGTCAACCCCAGTTGTAAGAACAACAAAAAATAACTTGAGTTCTAGTTGATCACTTTGAAAAGTGGCAGAAGACAAATTTTTCCAATGAATCACCTGTTGAACAGCATCCCGATCATCACAAAAAAGTCTGCAGAAGACCTATTGAAACCTGCATGGACCAAACCCAGCAGGCACATGATGTCAACATGAAGTCAGATTTACGTTGTACCTGAATGTCATGGAACGTTGCATTTTATTTGGACATGAAAATCAGGTTGATGTCAGAACGCAACATCAGGTCAACATCAATGTCCAACATCAGACATTTTGGTTACTTCCCAATGCAAAACAACCAAATTTCAGCATCTAATGATATTACAGCTTGATGTTGTGTAAACGTTACCAATGTGAGGTCTATCAGAAATTGGATTTTAGTTGCTATTTTTAACGAATAAAAGACCGTATTTGACATCAATATGATGTTGGTTTAAGATGTTGGGTCAATGTTGGATTTTGGTCACTTTCCAACACTAAAATCAACAAAATATCAACGTCATTGTCCTTACGTCATTGTCCTTACAAACTGACAACCTAAATCTAACCTAAAATTAACATCTTATGATGTTGTGTGTCTGGTGGGAAGATTTTCATTGAAATCAGTCAAGTTCAGTGATGGAAAAATCATGATCTGATGTTACATTCAGTATGAGGGTGTGCGAGAGATCTGCAGAGTGGATGGCAACATCAACAGCCTGAGGTATCAACACATTTGTGCTGCCCATTACATTACAAACCACAGGAGAGGGCAAATTCTTCAGCAGGATAGCGCTCCTTCTCATACTTCAGCCTCCACATCAAAGTTCTTGATAACAAAGAAGGTCTTGGTGCTTCAGGATTGGCCAGCCCAGTCTCCAGACATGAACATTATTGAACATGTCTGGGGTAAGATGAAGGAGGAGGCATTGAAGATGGATCCAAAGAATATTGATAAACTCTGGGAGTCCTGAAAGAAGACTTTCTTTGCCATTCCAGATGACTTTATTAATAAGTGATTTAGGTCATTGCATACATGTATGGATGCAGTCGTTTAAGATGGGAGTCATATACAATATTAATCATTTTTCCATGGTACCATAACTTTTTATTCTGTACTGTACATTATTTTTGTTAAGTGATGAGGCTTTTGCCTAAGCAAAGTCAGACTTTACTGTCCTGATTAAATAATTAAAAATCAAGGCATGACCATATTTTAGTTTGGTAATATAAGCGTAATGTAGAGGCCTTTGCCGTTCATATAAGCCACTTCTGATACCAAATGACCAACTAGAAGTCAAGTGTTCCTAAAACTTAGATAGGCGACAAGACTTTTGTCAGGTAGTGTATATTCTTTGCAAGTAAGTGTTGGCTTAATGATGGTCTATGCCAGGGGTGTCAAACTCAGTTTTTGGAGGGCCGCAACCCTGCACAGTTTAGCTTTAACCTTAATTAAACAAACCTGATCAAAATAATTCAGTCCTTCAGGCTTGTTCGAAATGTTGAAACCAGGTTGGAACCAAACTATGCAGGGTTGAGTTTGACACCCCTGGTCTATACTATTCGAAAATCTGGTTGATGGCACAATATGTATGATTTTTGCATCAAAACACCTGAAAACAACTAAAAAAATGTAATATATTTTGTTAACGTGTGTACTTGCATTACTGGGAAATCCAAATTCAGAGAAATGTACAATTGTAACTAGCCACGATTGTGTCATGAATGCTAGCCCAGTTCAAAGGCTATTCGTCCTAGATATTCAAAAATAGAAATAGTGAAATCAACCAGGATGTTCTACTGTTACCAGTACAAATTTAAAATGTAAATTGATTTAGTCTACCCTTCTCAGACATACAGTCCACTTTGTGATTTTCATCTGATTACAGTGCAATGTCAGCACAGTGGTAACCCAGACAACAAAATTACATAATTTCAACCTTAAATCAACCTTTGTCATCGCATTGAATAAACATTTTAAAATAGTTGCAACTCAGCCAAATATTGTTCCATTCTTTTAAACCAGACATCAAGGGAAAGCTTATTGATGTAGATTTCAGATGATGTTTAAATCATCAAACAATGACTATCAACACACATCGAATCAACATTGATCATCGATTCATTCATTCATTTTCTTTTCGGCTTAGTCCCTTTATTAATCTGGGGTTGTTTCAGCGGAATGAACCGCCAACTTAACCAGCATATATTTTACCCAGCACATGCCCTTCCAGTTGCAACCCATCTCTGGGAAACCATACACTCTCATTCACACTCATACACTATGGACAATTTAGCCTACTCAATTCAACTGTACCACATGTCTTTGGACTGTGGGGGAAACTGGAGCAGCCAGAGGAAACCCACGCAAATGCAGGGAGAACATGCAAACTCCACACAGAAACGGCAACTGACCCAGCCAAGGCTCGAATCAGTGACATTTTTGTTGTGAGGCGACAGCACTTCCAACTGTGCCACCGCATCGCCAGAAATCAGTTCAGCTTCATTTTGCTTATCAGAGTAATGTTGAAACGATGTCAGGCACTCCGTTCACATCTAACCTGAAATCTACACAATTGGTTATTTTCAGTCGATTGAAACAACCTCATAGAATCAACACTTTTTCAACCTAGATTTGATCTAATTGGTTTGTCTACCTAATGTTGCAACAATGTTAATTTTAAGACAGTTGGAATAATGTAGAATTATCACCTATTCAAAATAAAATCTAGCTAAATGCTTTAACGCTGAAACAACCCTATATGAGTATATACTGTAATATGTGTTGTAAATCCAGACGTATGATTTACTTGCTCAAAATACATGGTCAGATTGTCGAGTTGTGATGTAACTCCCTGAACCTGGAAGTGTGTAAATGTTTCAGAGGAAATTTCTGAAGTTGAAGACTTTATTTCATTATGATGACGTATTTCCAACAGAAACAGAATGTTGATTAGTGGAGGTTTGATTTATCATGTGCTCCTGTAACTCCACCGGTCCTACACCACCCAACCTGGGTTGGGATTGAACCAGCAACTCTCCGCATGGGAGTCAGTTGCTTTTCAAGGAGGCTAGAAGAGTAAGGTTTCCCTGCACAACACTTTATTATAGCTGGCCTGTTACACTCCCTCTGTCATCTATCACTCACAGCAAACTAATGGTTGGAGGGGCGTGGCTAAGCATTCACCCACAATCTGTCAAACTGACATCATCAGAGAAATTTTTTTGGATATGCGCATAAAAACGGTTGATGAAAATGCCAAGATAAATATGAATTTTGAAAATGCGCATAAAAAAACGTATGTGTATAACTGAGTAGGATAAACTTTTATTCGAAAAAAAAAGATGCACATGAACTATGATGGAAACACTTTTACTAAAAAAATTCCATTATGCGCATTAATAAAGTCATGTGGTTTTGTTATAAGACATCATGTCATGATAAAATTTTTTCTAAATGGACAAACCACCGGGCTGAGCACATCGTAAAGAATCTGAAATGTTGTCTTATACATTCTAAAACACCTTAACCAATCCAGTATTAGTGTTATTATTAATATTATGCCTTCAAATGCAACATGCATTCATTGTGTGTCTGCACATAAGTATACAGCCTTCTGAGGTGCAAGTCATTTATTAAATACAGAAAAGATTCACGCAGCTTCTCCTACCACAGCAAACTCCATTTTTACTGTTGATATTTGGCGCCAGTCAATCAGGAAGTAATTAGGTTAATCAGAGTTTGTTCTCTTTGACTCGTTGGATGGAATCGGCGCTTTATTCGCATGTCTTTTATGAGATATTCCAGTTTTGCGCATAAATTTTATTTGCATCTTTGGATGGAAACATAACTACTGTAACATAACTGGTAACATATATATTGTAACATATATGCTGGAGGTAAACATTCTGTTCAACATTCCATGAAAATGGTCTGGTTTCAATTTCCAGGGCAATTTAGATCACTCTGTGACGAAAAGTCTGGCCTAAAAAAATTCCTCCTGACAAGTAACGAGTTTGGGACACTTTACAGAAACGGTCCTAAACCACTCTCTGCCGACTTCAAAAGAACATGGCAGATAAGATAAGAGGTAAAAAACCTATTTGTCAGCCCTTTCCTCAAAGAAGAAAAAGACATTTCTTTCCAATGTTTTTTTATTTAAACAAAGACATTTAGAACCCAAATTTCTTGTTTAATTACACTTAACTTTTGTAATGTGTACCATTCCTCATAGTTTATACAAATTCGTACTTTTAGGCCCTTTTTAGTTTAAATAATGTAAGGATGTGAAAAATTATGTTGATGTACTTTTAAACCCCCCATGTTTGGTACCGATGGGTTTCTGCTGACATTTTACAACACATGATGCATAGAGCAAGATCAAAACTCGCATTGCATCCCTTCTTTAATCCCCTGCATTAAATGCCTCTCCGCATGCTTTGGGCGACACTCAAATTTGCATTCGAGCAGCCTCAAGACAAAGGAAGTTTAGCGCTCAAACTTTGTCCTGAAATCATTGGTCAAGAATGCTGAACGGGTTGTCACGTAGACCTGCAGGTTTAACCAGGCTGACCCCCAACATCTGAGCAGAGAAGATCCGAACAAAGATCCCATCGACGGTGGCCCCTTTGAGGGCCACGCAGCTTTTCTACGCCGCATGGACTTTCCCGCCACGCTTTTCTTATTTTCCGGCAAAGTAAACTCAGTTTAAAGTTTGCGGTCACGTTCCTCAGAACTGTATTACAAACTCAACACATCAAGAAGGACATCAAAGGAGTTTCATCAGGAAGAGACCCGCATAAAGAGAGAGACCTCCAGACATGAAAGTCCAGGTATTTTTAGTTATGCGAATAAGCTGTGCCCCTTTTATCAAAAAGGTGTTTATTTATAATCTTGGTGATCCTTAATGGTGCGTGTGGAACTGAAAGTTTTGTCACTCTTTATCTGAAATCTCTATTTCCTCGCTTTACTATTTCTCTTTGTTGTTACATGTTCTATTGACCCGATATCTCCACGTGGTTTACCTTTGTTCTCTGTTTAATGTATGTTTGTGCGTTTGTTCGTTATCTGTCTGACTAGTCAATAAATCCTATTATAATCAAATGAATTGTATTGTTTGCCTCACGAGAAAATGTCACTGAAATACAGATTCCCCTGCCTAGCTGTTATAAGTTGATTAAAACTTATGAAGGATTAATCTACTTCACAAGAAGTAGCAATTAAATTCCCTTTTTTCTAAATGAATAGATCATTGCTGTGGCCGCTCAGAAGAGCGGCGGCTCTAGTTATGTTTGTTTGGTCAAGTTAACAATAAATTGATCCGGAATATTAATGATTAATAATAATTTGTTATTTTTGATAATTAATATTCATAATCTGAGAGTCGGCTCGGTCGAGCGGGCAGGATCAGATACAATCATATGTTTGTTTGACCAGATTGACTGAAGCTTAAGCCGGAATATTAATAATTAGGAATAAACCGTTATTGTTTATTATTAATATTCATAAAATGAGCTAATTTCTGTTACACTACAGTTAAGCTGAGCGGTATTGCATAAACAATCATAATTATATATGTTTCACATCAATCGATCAATAGATAACTATTGAATATTTTTAACAATACATTTAGGAATATTAGGATTTTTGTTGTTGTTGTTTTTATTTAACCACTTTATTTTATTTTACCAACATTACTAAGGCAAATAGTTTCAATAGTCAAAAAAATTTTTAACCAAAATATCTGATCTATTTTTAATAAAATAAACATAATTGTAAAAGAGACTCTTAAAGTTGATAAATAAAATGTTACAAAGTGTGCACAATGGTAAAGTGTAAACCCCGAACAATAAAAGCAAACTTTAAGATGAGAAAAATAATGATACAGTTAACCTCAAACTGTCAACAACACAAATTAATATAATCAAATCTGAGATTTCAAGTAAAGGAACTAACAATCATTATTCAGATACATACTGCAGCAACCCAAATTGTGAAGTTGAATGACTACATTATTATAAATATGCTAAAAACTCTTTCAGATAGGGAGCTAGTGGCTGGGATGTACAAGAAAAGAAACCAAAAAGCCACTCTAGCGACATCCTTACATCCTTTTTTAAGTACAATCTCCTCTTCTGCTATATGGCACTCAATTTCCTTTGTGTTGTTATTCTGACCTGAAGTGACAAGCGCATGCGCGTGAATTCCTTGACTATTTACAATGGACAATCATGCTCCCATGGCATCTCTTGCAACCAGGCGACCATCAACTGTTTTCTCAAAGAAGGACAAATGGACAAATAATTGCTGCAACTCCAATGCAAGTTTATGGGAAAAAGTAAAAAGCACTGCAGTGTTTGAGTGCACTATGTTTGTCTGTGGTAACTAATCTGGCGTTATTACTGTAATGGGAATCGTCATTACAAAGTGTGAAACAGATTGATTTGTTCTACTTACATGAATTGAGGTGTGGTTGCGGCATTCAGAAAAGTTGAGATGTTTTCAACTAGGTGCCACTTGCACAACATGTGCACGTTGCTCCCATTTGTGCTTCGTGCAGGTTGTGCACCTCCATTGGAAATGACAAACTTACACCCCAAGCTTACTGGCATTCCTTCTAAGGCACACACTCAGCAGCCACATTTGGATAAAACTATAGCCTTCATACCGAAACTACTTATTAAATCTTTTTTATCAATATTGACAATGGTGTTCAGTCAATATATATCAATACCAATTTTATCGCCCAGCCCTAGCTACTGTCCTTCCAGAACAGAAGCAAACGGCCAGATTTTGATTAAAGATTAACATAACGAACTGGTTTCTTTTAAAAAGGGACTGCCTTGCACTGATTAATTGTTTATCTTTATACTAACAATCTTCATTCATTTTCTTTTTTAGGCTTAGTCCCTTTATTAATCTGGGGTTGCCACAGCGGAATGAACTGCCAACTTATCCAGGATATGTTTTATGCAGAGGAATGCCCTTCCAGCTGCAACCCATCTCTGGGAAACATCCATATACACTCACTCACACTTACACTACGGACAAATTAGCCTACCCAATTCACCTATACAATACTAACAATCTGAGCCAGCAAAATAAACACCGAAAAAGTTTATTTTATGCATGCTTAAAAGCAAATAGCATATGATATTTAGATGCACAGAAAATATGGTTCATCCAATCTGCAATGTGAACTGGAGGTAAGCAGTTGTCCTCTTGTTTTCTGTTTTCTATAAAACATCTGTTTATGCAGCTTTTGTTTGGATTATTGCTCACCACAAAATCTTAAAGTTGAATGTAATCCATACACAGTTGCAGCTACTTGCAGTCTTGTTGCCATGGTTACATTTATGTATTTTTGCGCAGGCACAGTGAAAGCAAAAACACTTTTAGGGCAATCGGTTTGTAGCTCTTGTTTGACTGTGTGCGATATCCTCACGAGGGATGACCAAAATTTCTGACATGTCAGAAACTCATCCAACCATATAGTTGGAAGCTGGCAGAGGTTAATTGTCTCTCAGTTCCCCCTATACACTGCATGAGTGTATGCTCAGCCGTTTGCCCACAACACATGAAACTTACATATTGTGCCTTGGCAAAAAAAAAAAAAAATGTATCAGTGTTTTATATCTGTAAAATAGTCTCTAACACAACAGGCCTTGACCATTAGGTATGCCCTGTGCATGAATGATTTAAACCGAGGAGACTGTGTCAGTATATGTATTGCGTATGTTTTGAGGGAGTTCAGAATAACTCCTATAAAGAATGACTCCCTTTAGTGTTTTTAAACATTGCAACTTTTTAGATCTTTTTTATGGTTAAGTGGCAAAATAGTGACCCTGAACCACAAAACCTTGTCTTATGCTGCATGGCAATCGCCAAAAATACATTGGTAGGGTCAAAATCTATTTTTTTTCTTTTATGCCAAAAATAACTATAACATCTAAAGGGCACCTATGATGCAAAATTAACTTTTGTAAGCTGTTTGGACAGACCTGCATGTAGAAACAGTGTTTCCACATTCATATTAGAGTGATATAAACACAACAACCCATTTTTTGAAGTATTCCTGTATCCAAATCCCAGCAATTTATTAGACCCGTCACAGCGTGCTGTAGTATTGTAGTTTTTACCTCTCACCAGATGGATAAACAGCTGCATATCATATCCATAAAACCAACCCAAACTCATTCTGAAAATATACAGCTATATACATTTCTGGAGAGTGACAAATAAGTTTTAGGAGCTATGTTTTTATCCAGTTTTTGTTTTCGCGAATCCACCAAAGGCCACTGTGTATGCTTTTTGAGATCTCAAATTTGTCTTGTGAGTGCCATTTGTGCCTGCTCTTTTTACGTAAATCCACCAGAGGCCGCTGTGTATGCTTTTTGAGATCTCAAATTTGTCTCGCGAGTGCCATTTGCCTCTGCTTTTCTCACGTAAATCCACCAAAGGCTGCTGTCAACTGACTATTTGACTGACTGAATGACTGACTTACTGACTAACCCATACCTCCCCCTTACCTAAACCCAACCAATAGTGTTTTCAAAGCACAGATTGACCCGCCCACCCACTTCCCTATACCCAACTGACAAGTTTAAAAAGCAATCCAGAAAAAGAAAGGCCCTCGTCTGGTTTTTACTTTGTTTTCAGATTTTACCACATTCTCACACTGTTATTTACTAGTTTATTTTATATTTTGGATTTTGTTTTTGTCTTAACTGCTTTCTAGAACCATTCTTCACCGGACTCAAACACAGTTGTCATGTTCAACTCCTCTCTTCATCTCAAGTCCACCGACGTACATGGTGAGCTACTGGGCAGATTGGTAATAGCAGGAAATTGTCCATACGGAGGTAAGCGGTCAGCTGGTATGCACGAAAAGGAACAATGACACACTGCCCTGTATCGTTTGTTTTAAAAACGAAATGCAGCCATACATACTACATGATTCGCAATCTCCAGAAACGTATATAGGACTATGTTTCCAGAATGAGCCTATGTTGCACAAAACAGGATTTGCAAAGAACCTGGAATTATCTGTTCCAACTCTCTGTGATCAGGGAATGAGTTTTACAAGTTTAAAATATTTGTTAAAACATTATGCATGTTTGTATTGAAGAAAAACAATAAAACCGTTATACAATTCATAAACGCTGAAATCACCACAGTTGCATAGTGTCAATACAACTATAAAAGAGGACGCTTTAATCCAGGTTTGTGGACATTAAATCAGGTTCATTTTGTAGAGTATCATAATGGATATCCATACAGCAGTGGGTAATAACTTGAATACTGTCACACTTGCAACTAGTAGACATGCAAAAACAGTGCAAAGGTAAATGTGTTTATGTACAGTTATTTTTGTAACTTATCTGTGAGTGACTCATCATTGCAGAAAGGCTTAAATAAACAAATAATACATCAAATGACCACTGGGAAACTTACGGGTTCATTCTTACTGTGGTATGTCTCATTAACTATGGTATGGCTCATTAACTCATTAATTAGGTATGTCTTCAGTCCCCCACAACCCGCTCTTCAGTTCACGCGGACCCCAACCCCCGCATTTCAGTTCACGCTGCATATGTAACCCCCAACCCCCGATCTTCAGTTCATGCGCATTCAGTTTATGCGATAACCCCCCCACCCCAAAATTATGGCATGTGTGAAAATAGCTGCAAGCTGCAATTTCTTTAGACTCCAAAAAAACATTTTCAGCAGGGTAAAGTAAATGTTCTTATTGGGAATTTTAAGCTGAAACTTTACAAATACCCTCTGAAAATTGTACATTTTTGATCAATAATATGTACGCTTCGCTAACAACTTTATTTGGACAATTTTAAATGTGATTTTCTCAACACACTTTCATTTTCCTGAATCCTTTAGATTTTCAATTAGTATTACTCCATTCTAATAAACCATATATCCAGGGAAAGCTTATTGATGCAGATTTAAGATGATGCATAAATCATACAATGATGATCGAACAGGTTTGAGTTGTCAACATCATTTTGTGAAGAAGCATTTTTTTGGTCATGAATATTTCTTCTGTCACAACTTAGTGTGCACTTTAAAAAAAACTGTTATAATCAATGAAGCTGTGAAATGAATCTCTTATACACCTTGCATCTGCACTTTGTTGTTAATGATGAGAAAAAGCATGAGAGCGTGGAATTCAGTCCCTGAGCATGTTTTCTGCAAACACGTCTAATTTTCCACTGCACTTATACGTTCAAGAAATGTGTGTGTTATTATTCTCAGTGCTACTAACAATAAGTAGATCTGATATTGAGGTGCTTAACATTGTTTTAGGGCAGGGGTCGGCAACCCAAAATGTTGAAAGAGCCATATTGGACCAAAAAAAACAAATATATCTGGAGCCGCAAAAAATGTAAAGCCTTATATAAGCCTTATAATGAAGGAAAGACATGCTGTATGTATCTATATTAGCTATATTAGCCTACTATAAAAATGACTAAGTTGGCTAAAAATACATGATAAGCCTTCATGATTAAATAGCCACTGAAATCAGGTGGTTGGTGTTTATTTACACAGCACAGCTTCTGGTCTTTCAGTGGTATTAATTTTATCATTTCTTCTTGCGGCCCATCGGAGTTCACATACCTGCACGTTGAATATTGGTCACATCACAGGCAATTGAGTATGCGGGGACTGAATTAATGTCCTTGGTTTGCTGATCGGTGATTTTACCTGCCATTTTAATAGCCCTTTCCATTACTGTCGTAGCAGAGAGAGGTATGTCTTTAATTTTTTGTATTATCTTTGTTTTGTTTTTGAAGTCTGCAAATAGGTGTTCTAATATGTTAATGAATGACTCCTTCATGTAGTCACCATCTGTGAACAGTTTTCCGTGCTTTATTATCTCCCGGTTTGTTTACAACAGCCACCCGCCTGGTATCCCGCCCTGCTGATAGAAACGTGTGTCGCAGGCTATGACGCAAATCTTAACTGACAGAAATGTTGAAATTAAATATTAATTCTACACACTTTTACAGCATTTGAAAATGTTAAAATGTTTGTCCTCCTATAGAATCATAATATCATTAATATCATATTAAAACAAAAAATTATATTAACCTCCCCCATCTTTTTCCATTTTCAAACATTTTTTAAAAAGCTCCAGGGAGCCACAAGGGCAGCGTTAAAGAGCCGCATGCGGCTCTAGAGCCGCGGGTTGCTGACCCCTGTTTTAGGGGGTGTACTCTTCCCAATACGGCACCACCCCAGCCAAGTTAAATTATTAAAAAAAAAATTATCTAGTGCCAGCTCACAACAGAAGTAATTTAAGATTCCTTCCCAACAGAACAGCTCTCTATTTTGTCCTCTTATTAAACAAACAAAATAGACTTATGTTATTTATCTTATTTGCATTAATGCATTTCTCTACATTTTTACAATTCTCTGCTCTCTTTATTTCACAAACTGTGTAATTCCACTCAAATCATACAAGTAAGCACACTCCCACCAGAGGTCAAAGGGTGCACATTGGAAAATATGTTGTGTCAACTTGATGGAAATCAGAAAAAACATCTGCGCAGCCAGGAGAAGGTTTAAATCCTACTTTTAGGTGTGGTGTTGCTTTGTATACAATGTGGCATGTATCATGTGATGTTGATGCAACGCAATTTCAGCTAAAGCCTGTTTGAACTAAGCTATGTGATTCTAACAGATGCCAAAGATGCACATCTGTCATCATAAGCATACCCTCCCAGTCAATGTCTCTGTCTCTTGTTCTCTCTCCTTCTTTCTCACACACACACACGCTTTCAGTGGCATCATTTAATTTGTTCAAATTGCTGTCAAACAACACGGACGACTTAATATTTATTTTCAAACATTTCTTTCATTTTAATCCGGTCTAAACATTACACTACCACTACCTACTGCGCCACTGCGTCATCCGGTAAAAAAAAAATATCATAATATATACTATATCAGAAACCTTTAAATTAGCATAATTGGCAACAGTTTACACTTAGAATGCTGCTTTGCATAACAAACTTCAAGAAAAACATCTGAATAAGTCTTAAAACAATGTACATACAGCTACAATTACATATTCTTAAATTTAAGTGCCAAAAAACAGAAAAAATGTATCTGTAAAACATTAAACTGACATCATAAATTGTGTTGCAAAAAATACAATCTTAGCTCTCTGAATATCACGCAGAACAAATAGGAGACAGACAAAATACTGGTGTTAAATGATAGACAAGCACCGTGTTACACGGAGATGAAAGTACTGCCCTTCCAATTCTGCAAAAAAGACGTCAATCTTTTAGTGAATCTCAGCTGTCACTGATTCCATGTGGGCCCAAACAAGAGTGTGGATGCATCACAGCAGCCTCAGTAAAACTCAGATCTTCAGTCAAATCCATCCTACTTATCGCAGCATCGCTCTCACCTAATCCTCAATTTCAGCACGTTCTCAATAACTCTTTCGTCTCCTGCCCTTCGCGACCCTTTTCCTCTTTCCATTCCTGCTGCCCTTCATCCTTGTGGATTTACTCTGCTTTTCTAGCTTTGCTCTGTAGCCACTGCTGCAAATAGCAAGCTATATGACGCAAGCAGAACAGCCAGCGAGCAGTTGGCGCCTGTGTATGTATACAGCACACCCACCTTGACACTTGGCACATGGGTCTTTCTCATACTCCAGCAGTTCTGGAGCCTGGCCGCGAACGCTGGTGGTCCTCCGCAGCCCTCCATCCTCACGCAGACGAGCTGCCTCTTCTTTGGCATAGGCCCCCAGCTCCTGTGTATAGCGTCCATACATCTGAAAGCGAGACGGGAGTCAATGAAGATTTCAGCTGGGAAGGTAATAAAAGGAAACCAAGCCAAGAAGCGTTTCGCTGAAATAATGTGCAACTTAACAGGCTCTTCAAAAGCCCATCAAATAAATGGAGCAAGTCTGTCAGAGATTTCTGTCTCCGAGTACCATCCCTGAAAAAAAAAAAGCTGGATTCTTTACTATAATAACGCTATTTGTGAGATTTACATGTTAAGCGTTAGTTCACCCATGAATGAAATTTATGTCATTAATTACTCATCGTAGTGATGCCAAATCCCTGAGACTAATGTTCATCTTCTTCAGAAAACAAATGAATATATTTTATCTCTTGTTCTCTATAGACAGCAATTGTCCCGACTCTATCAAGGTCCAGAAAAGTAATCAAGATTAAGTAGAAGAAGAGTCAAACCGATCTGCTTCTCCTTTATTTTAAATTTAACAGTTTTTTTTTTTATTCTTTTCTTGTTTACAATCACAGATATTGTAGTGAGAGTTTTGGAACTTGTCTGAGTTTATTACACCGGTAACACTTTACAATAAGGTTCATAAGTTAATCCATTTACTAACATGAACTAATCATGAACATGAACTAATTAATCATAATTGAACATTTACTAATGCATTATTAACATTCAAGTCCATGCTTGTTAACATTAGTTAATGCACCATGAGTTAACATGAACTAACAATGAACTACTGTATTTTCATTAACTAACGTTTATTAACATGAATAAATACTGCAGTAAATGTATTGTTCAATGTTTGTTCATGTTAGTAAATGCATTACTTAACATTAACTAATGAACCTTATTGTAAAGTGTGACTATTACACCTAAAGAGATCACTGCAAATTCACAACACATCTATGCTGATATACTGTATTCAAACAGCAATACGTTTAACTAAATTGACATGCTTACATAAAGTGTAGTGCAAATATATAAAAACCCCATTATTGACCATAGGCTGTTAAACAAACATAAGTGGTTGGACATGATGATGTCATTAATATGCAAATTGACGTATGATGTAATTTAGCGACATTTAGTGACTTTACGGGCAGAGCTTAGCGCCTTTACATTAATAATAGTTGGCTAAACTGGTTTCTTCTCCTAAATGTCAGTATAGGGCACGTGTTTATGAGAGCACTGTGCTTTTTATGTGTGTCTCATTCAGTCATGCAGCTGATTTTTCCCTCAGATGTGCCTGTGCTTTGTTTCAAACAGAGGCAGTATGGGACTGACATATACATCAGCACACAGTCATCATAAGTGTGTGCCCTATACTGATACTGAGGAGAAGAAACTGTTTTGCCAACTATTTTAATGAAAAGGCGCTAAGCTCCTTATAAAGTCATTATTTTTTGGTTTATGTATGCGCACAAGTATTTGATTTGTTTCATAATAATCAGATTAAAGCACTGAAGACACATGGACTGTTTTTTGTCCCATTCTGGTCTACTGAGGACCAGGAAGATCTCAGATATCATACCAAAAATATCGTAACTTGTGTCCTGATGATTATCAAAAAATCATGGGGGGTTGGAATGACATGTGGGTAAGTGATTATTGACAACATTTTCAATTTGGTTGACAACACTTTAACACTAAAACTAACATGTTGGTTATTTATAATTTTTGTTAATTAAAAAATTGAAAATAAAGCAAATATTTTTAATAACCTATTATTTTTTTAATATGTGTAAATTTCATTCTAAGATTAATTTTTCAAATTGCAAAACGCAAAAAAGCTAAGTATTTCTCCCTTTAATTACTTTCAAGAGTTCACATTTAGCTGATGATTGATAATAAAGCTTGTTTGGCATGCTGTCCCAGGAGAGAGCCCTGAGCAAATAAGATCTTCAAGTCCTGGGCTCCCTCCCGTTGCAGGGCAAGAGGGGAGTTTGAGCTTAGGTAGATCTTGATGACTCCCCCTTGCTTATTTGTGTAAGCAATAGGTGTACTCAGAGTTTGGCTATGAATATTTTGAATTAATTGGTTAGGATGCTTGTTTTTGGACTGTGGAAGGAAACCGGAAGACCCGGGGAAAACCCACGCGAGCACGGGGAGAACAAGCAAAACTGTGCACAGAAATGTCACCTGGTTTGGAAGGGAATTAAACCAGGGGCATTCTTGCTGTGAGGCAACAGTGCTAATCACTGGCCACCGTGTCGCCCGATTGAAAGGAGGGAAAGTGGGGTTGGGAGGGGAAGTTTCTTCAAGACAAAGATATTAAGATAAGAGACTCTGGTTATTTATAGTGAGTTAGGAATCATCTGATAGGATAATTGGGTATGAGCTAATGCTAGAACAACTGTAAACAATCATAAGCACGTGGTCCTCTCGAAATTTGTTTATAAATAAACTCCACATAGCTGTCAATATGTATTTCATGGTCTGCTACTTTTTCTTGTGATTTTCAACATATGTGCCTCTGTTGCCAAGCAACTTTCTGTTAACAAAATCATAACTTTTTGTTATGAAAAACATAACTTTACTTCAGACATATCTTTCAAAACAGCAAGCCTTCTTCCCTGCTTATAAAAGTGAAAATTAAAGCGAGACTTACAAACATTTGCAGGTGGTCTACAAGTTTAACTATACATTTATTGGCAGTATTACAATAATTATCACATTTTTTGCAGTGATGACTTAATTATATATGATCCCTAACATTTAAAGATTATGTTTTGTTTCTCAAAAGAAGCTTTGATTGTAGATATGATGTGACACTATGACGTCTTTTATGAAAACTGACAGAATGACCGTTATGGTAATTCTATTAGTTATAGAATTCTGGCAGTTCCAGTGTTAAAGGGAGAGTTCACCCAGAAATGCTGTTATATGAAATCCCAGAAAATTGCCATAAAGATATCATGTTTAAGAAGGCTCTTTTTAAAAATACCAATTTTTACAGAACAAGAAGTTAGTAACATTTAAGTAAACAACTAGAAGACTGCTGTGTTATTGCAGAAGGTAAATTGCCAATATAAGCATGTACAATTTTAGAATGCACTGATGTGGGAAGTCTACTTTGGGCCAAGCAACATTCCAATGCTGATGATACAATCTCTTCGCACTGTTTATGGAAATAAAAATCTTTCATTTCTTTGTCCAGGTAAGTTTAGGTAATGTTTATTAATCAGACAAAACTCCCATAATCTTTCTTAGTGTCAGCTGTGGGAAAAATATTCTTAAAATTACAATGCTTACAACAAACTGCTGAATTCAACTGTGATTTTGCCAACCATCGAGTCACATTTCAGTACAACAGCGGTGTCTTCCATATCAGGCTATATCATCTGCCTTCAGAATTTTTTTTCTCTAGTAGTTGAGTACTGCGTTTATCTCTGGGACAAAAAGCTGCATGAGTGCAAAACTTAAAAAAAAAAAAAAAAAAAAAAAAAACTACAAAACCATCAACAAAAAGACAGACTACCTTCAAATTTACAAATACAAGGTATTATGGAATGGATGTGTAAATGATGCTTTTCCTAAATAAATACCTAACGTTGTTGCTTATGAGAACAGCACATTTGTTAATTTTCCAGTAATTCTATGGCTAATTACCAGCATTATTGTGTGCAACAGAGTCTTATGAAGTGAAACAATTGGCATTTGAAAGGAACTAAACCATATTTAAATATAACATTATTGCACAACAAATGGTGCTGAGCACATTTATAGCAGTTTGGAGTGAAAGCTTTCTGTCACACAATGATTTTACATGTGGGCAGAAATATCTTATGTTGTTTTGTTCATCAAATTGGTGCTAAGTTGTGTTTATCCTGGATGTTGCAACCTATGTAGAAGAGTAAAATTACTTCTATGTGCAAATGCACTGAAGATCTTTTGCCAACTGGGGATTAAGTGTAATAATGTTTTATTGATCACTTCACTTTGTAAGACATGCGTGTACCTCCAGGAGCCAAGGGCATAAATTCTGTTTTGCATGAATGTATATTCTCAAAGTGCCAGTAAACCTTGGAAAATTATATCTCCAATGTAACAAAAATGGCCAAATTTCATCTGAGAATTATCGCTAAATCACGAAGTATGCTATCGATTTCAGATGCAGAAAAGCTAGTTTATGCTTTTATGACTTCTAGGCTGGATTACTGTAATGCTTTGTTCACTGGTTGTCCAGCATCCTCTATTAATAAACTTCAGCTATCACAAAATGCAGCTGCCAGAGTTCTTAACAGGTCTATGATCATCACCCCAATTTTATCCTCCTAACACTGGCTGCCTCTTAAGTTCTGTATTGATTATAAAATATGGCTTCTTTGT
This sequence comes from Danio rerio, assembly GCF_052040795.2. Classification (NCBI taxonomy): domain Eukaryota; kingdom Metazoa; phylum Chordata; class Actinopteri; order Cypriniformes; family Danionidae; genus Danio; species Danio rerio. The sequence goes on from NC_141022.1 coordinate 19,672,949, forward strand.
CTATAAAGCTTTAAATAATCTAGCTCCTGTTTATCTAACCAACCTTCTGTCTCACTACAATCCATCTCGCTCTTTAAAATCTCAAAACTCAGGGTTTCTGGTAGTACCTTGAATAGTAAAGTCTACTAAAGGAGTTCAGGCCTTCTCATTTATGGCTTCTTAACTCTGCAATAGCCTTCCTGATAATCTCCAAGGCTCAGACACACTCTCAATTCAAAACTAGATTAAAGACCTATCTTTTTAGAAAAGCATGCATCGCATGACGGTACGAACCATGAATGTGCTCCACGCAGGTGAGCTGGCTGGAAAACCACCTGCAGCATGCACTCCTCCTTAATACACCAGACACTGTGTCAGAAACTGTAAAATGCTTTACATGTTTGTCTCTGTTTGTTTATATAACTAATATTTTCATTTATAACATTACTTTTAAATTCTCTATAAACAGCAGCTATTCACCAATTATTTTCTTTATTCTCCATTTCCAACTGGGGATACTCATTCCGAGGAGCCTAGAGACTATGCAGTGCCATTGATGCGATTCAAGACCTGTAAAGAGATGATCCCAAGGTATACATAATCTTGGACCAGGCCGTATCCCAAGTTGATGCTGTGGTTGTCATGGAGGAGTGGAGTGCATGAGAGTGAGTGCTGAAAGATCACCGTGACAAACAAGTCTCCCGCATTGATTCTGTGGGCCAGCCTGACCTCCCACTGGTGCCCTTCTCACACCTTCTTCAGCCTCCGGCGCCTAGACTGCAACTCCACATGGGAAGTTTGGCCAGAAAAGTATTGCCCAACAGAGCCTAGTTTGTCTCAAGGTTTTTTTTTTCCTCTTCACTTCCTGTCAGTTGGGAAAGTTTTTATCCTCGTCAACATCACCACTGGCTTGCTTGGATCAGGACTTTTGGAGCTGCCATTGCATGTATTTCCTCTACATTGTTTGAACTTTCAGCAGTGAAATTTTAACCACACTGAACTAAACTTAACTGAACTACAACTCTGAAATCTGGACTGTACTAGAACTTTGTAAAGCGACTTCGACATAATCTGCATTGTGAAAAGTGCTATATAAATAAACATGAATTGAATTATTTAATGCATTACCAAAACACCACTAAGAAAAACATCAAAAACATACAAAATACAAATAGATTTGAAGTCAGTTAACTACCTTGATGTCAAATCGAAATTAATTTGACATCCAACATTGGTGTCAAATATAATCTTTGTTATTTTTGTCAATGTTAGATGTCAATTTGATGTTGTTTTGACATCAAGGTATCCTTGCATTGTAGGGATACTAAATCTGAGGTAAATTTGTAATTGAAGCTTTAGGATTATACATTTTTGCTTATATTATAATGCTTTTTGTGCCGTTTTTTTGGCCATCAAAAGTGGATCAATGTGTGGATTTTGATGTAGTTTTGACATCAAGGTTGGTTGATGACATCAACAATGGTCTCATGGTTTGGTTCATTTATGATGTACACAATTAGGTTAAATTTGATACCACAATGCACTGACAATTTTGTACAATGAAGTAAAAATTTAGCTTTGCATGTGAACAATTTTGTGTCAACACGGTTTCACTGTCTCCTCACAGCAAGACGTTTACTAGTTTGGCATTTCTGTGTGGAGTTTGCACATCTTCTTCACATGGGTTTCCTTCAGGTGCTCTAGTTTACCCCACACGTCCAAAGACATGTGGTATAGACTTTTTTCTTCATTGCTGCATAATGGGCGCCATAGTGACCTTCAATTAGGGTGCTTAGATCTTCCATTAATTCAATTAAATTATTATTTTTTATTTGTATAGAGCTTTTATAATGTAGATTGTGTCAAAGCAGCTTAACATATTCAATTAAAACAGTATAAGTCCAGTTTTCAAAGTTTAGGTTCAGTTTAGTTCAGTTCAGTGTGATTTAATTTTTACTGCTGAAAGTCCAAACACTGAAGAGCAAATCCATTGATGCGCAAGGATTGTCATCATCAGCCAGTGCAGTGTTTCTCAACTGGGTGTCAATACTGTTTTCAGTGGCTTACAGAGTGTTTTTGTGATGCAAAGCTTTAATTTTGAAAGAAAGATGTGTGTTAAAGCCGTTATACTTCTGTCAGATGCGGTTCAAGCTCAAGAGAAAAAGGCTCACCCAATTTAGTGTCTGCCACCAGATCAGATGCTGAAGTATAGCGTCAGTGTTCCCGACCTGTCAGCTGTTATAAAGTACTCCGCAGGTCTTCAATGCAAACACACACACACACACAAATAATGGTAACACTTTACAATAACAGTACATGAATAATGAAGTATTAATATGTTAAGTAAACATTAGTTTATTATGAATTAATGATGAGTTAAGGTATGCACTGATCATGAATTAACTTTACCTACAACATGAGTCACATGAGTTCATGTATGAATGACGGCTACCTTAATAACTTGTTAGTACATGATTGGTTGTTAATTAGGGTATTAATTACCACATTAGTTTATGCTTAATTTAACCATTTTGAACTCATGATATGTTAATGTATAACTATGCTGTGACTTTACTTGGAGGGGCACATCATCATTAACCCATTCTTAACTACTCATGAACTCCTTATGCACGTCCAACTTGTGAGTTTACACTGAATAACAATAGAAAAGCGTTCTGTCAACATCAACATGAACAGGAGTTCATGAGTAGTTAAGGATAAGTTAATAGTGATGTGCCCCTCCAAGTAAAGTCGTGCCATAACTATACATTAACAGCTCATTAGTTCATGTTGGTTACATTTAGCCTAAACTTAAATGTTAATTAATACATTAATTAACAACATGTACTAACAAGTAATTAAGGTAGTCATTATTTACTCATGAACTCATGTAACTCATGTTGTAGTTAAAGTTAATTCATGATTAGTTCATACCTTAACTCATCATTTATTCATAATAAACTAATGTTTAATTTACATATTAATTCACCATTATTCATGTACTGTTATTGTAAAGTGTTACCCAAATAATACCTCACTGCATTATAAAGAGCAATCCATATTAATGGCAAGAAACTAGCATGTATGTAAGCCATGCACTTTCCAAAAATGACCAATAAAAGTGCATTACTGATACTCTGCTGGCTGATTTGCATGTTGATTCTAATCAGGAGCAGTTATGTTTCATTAGTTTGGTTTGTATTGTGTAGTATTTACCAGGCTATGTGTTTTTCTGTTTTTTCAAAATGCCATTTATTGTTCACTTTGTGACACATTAAATCTATGTGTCAGTGGGACAGTATGTGTGTGTCAAACATTATGGTGAATTACATTTGCTGGGGTTGGTTATATGTATAACAACAAGGGAAAAATACCTTGCAGCAATTGTTTTCCATTCTATTAGATCACATTATTTAAAATAATAAGTACAGGAGGTGGTGCTGATCGACAGCAGTATTAGTTCAAATCATTTCAAAGCTTTATGAATGTGACTCTTTATACGCATCAGCTGCCGACCAGAAAATGTCGCAAAGCATAATAGGTAATTTTGTGTTCTAAGAAAAAGGTCTATAGGTGATTTGGGTAAACTAAATTGTAAAAAACCTGAAAAATCACATGTATATAAGTATTCTCAACCTTTGCTCAATACTCTGTTGATGCACCTTTGGCAGCAATTACAGCCTCAAGTCTTTTTGAATATGATGCCACAGGCTTGACACACCTGTCTTTGGGAATTTTTGCCCATTCCTCTTTGCAGTACCTCTCAAGCTCAATCAGGTTGAATGGGAAGTGACGGTGTACAGCCATTTTCAGATCTCTCCAGAAATGTTCAATAGGATTTAGGTCTGGGCTCTAGCTGGGCCATCCAAAGACATTCATCGAGTTGTTGTGAAGCAACTGCATTGATATTTTGGTGGTGTGTTTTTGGGTCATTGTCCTGCTGGAAGATGAACCGTCGCCCCAGTCTGAGGTCAAGAGTAGTCTGAAGCAGGTTTTCATTTAGGAGGTCTCTGTAAATTCCTGCATTAATCTTTCCCTCTATCCTGACTAATCTTCCAGGTCCTGCTGCTGAAAAACATTCCCACAGCATGATGCTGCCACCACCATGCTTTTTCTGTAACCTTACCCGGCCTTGTGCCTCGGGAAAATCTTGTCTCGGAGGTCTACAGACAATTCCTTTGTCTTCATACTTGGTTTGTGCTTTGACATGCACTGTCAACCCTGGGACCTTATATAGACAGGTGTATGCCTTTTCAAGTCATGTCCAATCAACTGGATTTACCACAGGTGAACTTCAATTAAGCTGCTGAAACATCTGAAGAATGATCAGTGGAAACAGAATGTACCTGAGCTCAATTTAAAACCTCACGGCAAAGGCTGTGAATACTTGTACATGCACTTGTGATTTTTCAGTTTTTTTTTTATTTGTAATAAATTTGCAACAATTTCAAAAAAAAAATTTTTACGTTGTCATCATGGGGTATTGTGTGTAGAATATTGAGGAAATAAATGAATTTAATCCATTTTGGAATAAGGCTGTAACATAAACAACTGTGGAAAAAGTGAAGCGCTATGAATACTTTCCAGATGCACTGTATAAAACTAAACCTACTCAAAGAAAGAATTGCTTCTTCCACGTATCAAACATCAAAAAGGTGATATCAACAAGAGGCAAGAGGGAAAGATGGAGCTTTTCATAGTGTGCACATTGATTTTGTACCTTCATTGTCAGTGAAAGACTACAGTCGCAAACTCTAACAACATCAAACAGTGTCCAAACAGTGAAGTCAAACAGTGAAATGTGACCATGATGTAGGCTTTTAAAATAGTTGCAGCATTTAATTAATTGCTCATGGGTCATGTCTTCCTTGCTATAGTATGCATTTTTAGCGCCCGCATTTAGTCTTACTAGACCATAAAAACACCCTTATGATTGTTGATTCTCTCTCATTCCTTTAGCAAAAGTCCACCTGAGATGTGATTATAGCTCTTGTCTGTACACGTCTTACAAGACCCCTACAGTTATGAATTGTTGATGTTGTTGTCTCATGCACATATTCTTCAATCTTTTATAGAGGTCCTGTAACTCTTCTATATTTCTTGGGAACAGTCTTGTTAGCAGGCTCTTTTGCAAAAAGATTCTGATTTTTTTAAGCCTACAGTTTACTTTTCTTTAAGCTCTGTGTGGAAAGATCCTACATACTTGCCCTGTCTGCTATTTTATATGAACCTTGACGCAGTTTTGCTTTGAAAGTACATTTGCCCTGATGGTGTAATGTTTTCTTAGAACTGCATAGAGATGCACCCACATAAACCCAGGTGTGTTTATTTTGAAACCCGGTACCTCATACCTCGGATGCACTACAGATCTCAGTAAATGTGAAATCTCTGGCTCCTTTGGCTTAATCAGAGTTCATTTACAAGTTAAAGCAAGACACTCAATGCCTATTCATTCAATTATTTTTATTACTATTAATAAAATGTTTAATATTATTTTATACATACAAATTTGATTAAACCCTTTTCCGACTCTCTTTCAGGAGTCCAAGAGTATGTGTAGAGGTATAAAATAGAATTAGTTCATTGACTCTACATGTTCCAGACAGTCTTTGGTTTAATTTTTTCTGTATGTTACACTGTTACAAGAGTAAGGGGTAACAAGTCACACATTGTCCTGAGTGAGTCACTAAAACACACACTCAGCAGGTTTGCTCAAATTCACAAGGCATTTGAATATATCTAATAATAGATGCCTATTAAACAATAATAACAATAAATAACAACTGCCTCCTTTCTTAAAATATAAAATGTATTTATATGTGGTTCTGTTCATATATGCATAAGCATGCAGGGAAAAAAATATGGACAATAAAATGTAATATGAAAAAAAAAAAACTGTCTCTTGATGAATATTAGTTACAGCAGTTGCACAAAAATGCAAGTCTATCGTAAAGTAAAAGTAAGTAATTGTTTTTTTGATATAGCACCTTTCACAGACAATGTCACAAAGTCCTTTATGAAAAAGTATGCATATACAAACATGTTAAAATCCAGGTACAGAAACACAAATGTCATTTTAATTAATAGCTTGGCCAAAAAGATGTGCCTTTACATGTTTTAGGGGTGCTTTTACACTTGGTTCAATTGCCTGGACCAAACCCAAGTTCAATTCTCCCCCTTTACCACCTTCTGGTTTGTGTTCACACAGTCTTTTTTCCTTCCGAACCCCGGGACGCTTGCATCATCAAGCTGCTGTATCTGCTGCAGTAACATTAAAAATGTTCAGAAAATCACCCAATGTCTGCAGAAGCTGTTTTTGGTGGAGACAAGCAGATATTATCACCGTTTGCACTGGCTCAGTCCCACTTGTCACAAAGGTAGGTGATACACAGACATACACACACGAATAAACGTTATGAAACGTTTGCTGTACAGTTGGTGGTTCACTTCTGTTATGTGGTATGATTGCATTCATTTCCAAAAAGTGAACTGTAACAGAGTTTGCACGAACCATGCCCCAGACCACCTCTTTCAGGGTGCTTTCACACTAGCACTTTTGGTCCGCACCCGGGTTCGTTTGACGTCAGAGTACAGTATGTTTAGCGAGTGTAAATGTGTCTTCTGAACTCTGGTCTGCACCCATGAACCGTAAATGAGTCTGCTTAAAAGAGGTGGTCTGAGGTATGGTTTGAAGAAGATTTTTAAATGTGTAAAAACACATTTAATTGGGTGAGTGGAGGGCCCAATGAATCTGCCATTATATGTCTTTGAAAACAGGTGATAGTTTAAGGCAAAGGAGTCAAAAAAGAGCGCGAGAGAGGGGATAAAATGAGAACCATCTTTGTCAGAAAAGCATGAAATGTATACAACATATGTTAAAACTGTCATGTATGTTTAAAATGACATACTATTTGGGAGAGAAGTATCCAGTTTAGATGTTTGAAAACATGAACATTATTTGTGATTGCCAAAGGTCAACTATATGTGGTAAAACATTGATGAATACATTAGATCTGTACATTATAGGGATCAAAAAGAAGAGGGGGCTTTAAATTGGGGTAGGGAGAGGCCTGTTGAACCAGGAACCAGCAGTGAAAACACAAAGGTGGGAAAAAGCAAGGATAAAGGGTAGAGCAAATTGGGTGGACATTGGATTTGTCCAGGCGAGAGACTGAGATGCTCCAGGCTGTCTCTCCTTTTTTTCTGGAAAATATTCCAATAAAGTATATTCTTCTGATATCCAAAACTTCTAGACTAAGTTTGATTCATTAAGAGAAAAGCCAGAAACCACGACAGGTTCACACAAACTCTGGTCCGGTTCACTTCTGGTAAAAATGCAATTTTACCAACTGAAGGAAGTGAACCATCAACAGTACAACAAACTATTGTTTTCATGACATTTATTCGTGTGTGTGTGTGTGTGTGTGTGTGTGTGTCTGTGTATCACGTACTGTACCTTGGTGACAAGACGGACTGAGCCAGGGCAAACACAGTGATAATGTCTGCTTGTCTCCTCCAAAAACAGCTACTGCAGACATCATGTGATGTTCTGAACGTTTATAATATTTTTGCAGCAGACAGACGCGAATCGCTTTCTGTATGTCCAAAACCAAAAGATTTAGTAAAAGCAGAATGACTGCTATGTGCAGACGTCTTTCCATTTTGCCGCTTTGCTTTCGTGTCCGTCACTTAGCAACAGCAGTACATACAACAACAGCTTGATGATGCCAGTGTACTGGGGATTAGAAGGTAAAAAGACATGGTGGCATGGGGGGACAATCAAACTTGGGTACAGTCTAGGCCGGGGGTCACCAATCTCGATCCTGGAGGTCCGGTGCCCTGCAAGGTTTAGCTCCAACTTGCCTCAACACACCTGCCTGGGTGTTTCAAGTACACCTAGTAAGACCTTGATTAGCTTGTTCAGGTGTGTTTGATGGTTGGAGCTAAAATCTGCAGGTCACTGAAACTCCAGGAACAAGTTTGGTGATCCATGGTCTAGGCAATTGAACCAAGTGTAAAAGCACCCTCAGGCGGACATGGGTACGATTCACAGGTACGCACCTGAGTTCAGAAGACACGTTCACACTAGCTAAACGTACCATTCTTTAAGGTCAAAAGAACCTAGGAGCGGACCACAAGTGCTGGTGTGAAAGCATCCTAGATCTCCCAGAGATTTTAATGTTCGATGTGTTCTGGGAATGGCTAAAAGGTCTTGGGTAGAGGACCTTGGAGACCAGCCACATGAGTGACTACGTAAAAGAGCTTGAATATAAAGAGGACCCTGACCATGCAATATGTAATTACCAGAATTTTAAATTTACTCTAAAACTAATAGGAAGCAAGTGAAGTGCCTTAAGCACAAGAGTAACATGCGACCTCCTGCTCGAGTTGGTTAAAAGCCTCGCAGATGCATTCTGCACAACTTGCAATCACTCCACTGATGATTTGTTCAGACAAGTGTACAGAACATTACAATAGTCTAACTGTGAATAGATCAAGGCACAGACAAGCATCTCCACCTCTTCCTTCGACACCATATTTTTGATTTTTGCAACGTTCCTACGATGGAAAAAGCATGTATGAACAACAGACTTAAAACAAAGCCCTATCAAAAGAAACCTATACAATAGAAAATCATTAATTGAACAATGATTCATATTTACAGTTATGAATAATTCAGTCAAACATGCAAAATCAGCACAATCACAATAGATTAGAATTAATTAAATATATATAATGATGTAACTTATTATTATGTCAATTATTATTTTTTGAATGGTTCATTTCACTGTGGTGACCCTAGATAAAGCAGGTAATAAAAAATAAAATGTGTTCTCTCCATTAAACAACACTTATATTTAAAAAAAAATCATTAATTTCACAGGAGGGCTAATGAATTATGTAATGTATTTAACAATAGAGACATGAAATCCAGTAACAGATCTGAGAAGAACTGGCTGATGTAAGGCTGTGAATGCTACAGTACATATACTACAGTATCTGAAGATCACATTTTCAAATATGCTAAGAAAAAATGTCCAAATGTACAGTTAGGTCCATACATTTTGGGACATCGACACAATTAGAAAATTTTTGGCTCTATACACTAACACAATGGATTTGAGACTGTCAGCTTTAATTTGAGGGTATTTACATCCAAATCAGGTGAACGCTGTAGGAATTGCAACAATTTGCAAATGTGCTTTTCACTTGTTAAGGGACCAAAAGTAATTGGGCAATTGGCTTCTAAGCTGTTCCATGGCCAGGTGTGTTATAAAACATTAGGTGTGGCCAAAACAACATTGGAACATTCTTAAAAAGAAAGAATGCACCAGTAAGCTCAAAAACAACTGTAGTGGACGATCAAACAATTCTTTCCCTGATGGAGAAAACACCCTTCAGAACAGTTGGCCAGATCAAGAACACTCTCTAGGAGGTAGGTGTATGTGTGTCAGAGTCAACAATCAAGAGAAGACTTCACCAGAGTGAATACAGAGGGTTGATCACAAGCGATACGCCATTGGTGAGCCTCAAAAACAGGAAGGTCAGATTAAAGTTTAAAAAAAAAGCCTTCACAGTGCTGGAACAACATCCTATAGACAGATGAGACCGAGATCAACTTGTACCAGAGTAATGAAAAAGAGTGTGAAGAAGGAAAGTAACTGCTCATAATCCAAAGCTGTGAAGCATGGTGGTAGTAGTGGGCAGGTATGGCTGTCAATGGAACTGATTCTCTTGTATTTATTGATGATGTGACTGCTGACAAAAGCAGCAGGATGAATTCTTCAGTGTTTCGGCAATATTTTCTGCTCACAATAAGCCAAATACTTCAGAACTCATTGGGCAATGTTTCACAGATGAAGAATGGCCCAAAGCATACTGCAAAAGTAAACACAGAGTTTTTGAAGAGAAAGAAGTGGAATGTTATGCATTGGCCAAGTCAATCCCCTGACCTAAATCCAACTAAGCATGCATTTCACTTGCCGAAGACAAAACTAAAGGGAAAATGCTCCAAAAACAAGCAGGAACTGAAGACAGTTGCTGCAGAGGCCTGGCAGAGCACCACCAGGAATGAAACCCAGCGTCTGGTGATGTCTTTTTGTTCCAGACTTTAGGCTGTAATTTACTGCAAAGGATTTGCAACCAAGTATTGAAAAGTGAAAGTTTAATTTATGATTTATATTCTGTTTAATTACTTTTGGATCCTTAACAAGTGGGACGTTGCACATATTCATGACGCACATAATCAAACTGTAGTAATTTCCTACACCGTTTACCTGATTTGGATGTAAATACCCATAAATTAAAGCTGACAGTCTGCAGTTAAAGCACATCTTTAACGTTTCATTTCAAATCCATTATGTTGGTCACTGTAAAAACTGGGTTCCACACAATTCCTTCACGTTGTCCCAACACAAATTGATTAAGTTAACTTAATGGTTTAAACAACTTTACGTTGATTGAACATAAAACAATTAAGATATCCCTCAAAACCCTCAAGAATTGTGTTGATTCAACTCATTATAAACAGGTAGTTTGAACAAGTAGCCAAAGTCATTATTTTGAATGTAGAGGCAAAAATGTTAGAAATGTGTCTGTGTCCAAATATTTATGGACCTAACTGTACATTAAAATTTGAAAACACAATTTAATTTTTTTTTAATTTTGCATGTTTCCAGCTTCACCATTGGAGGTTGATTCTAAACTAATTCTGGGATTCATGGCCATTGCACATTTTGCAAAATATCCATGGATTTGAACTGTGCTTGACAAGATATGATCTAAATACACTGTAAAAGCAATAGCTGTTCTCACTAATAAAATTAAGTGCACTTAACTTATTTATTATGAATAGGTTTGTTCACCTTATAATATTTAAACAAGTAAACTCAACTTTTTAGCTCATTTAGTTGTTAAACTAAACAGATAAACTAAAAGCACGTTAATGATAGAGAATAGTGTAAAGGGACCTAAAGAAAAAGTGGAAGAATTAAAACTTAAGCATGATCAGACAAGAATAATTAATCTGACAGCGTTTTCAATTCTTTGATGTTGAAAATGTATAAATATACAAATATATTATAATAGATTAATGTAATATGTTAAATAATATTATATGAATATATAATAAATGATCATACAATATTTATATAACAATAATGCATAAATAAAATAATATTTATATAACAGTAAATAAATAAATAATATTACATAAATATTATTTTTACATATAATAATCATATATTATATAAATATTACTAATAATATATCTCGTAAAAATGTGATGTTGCGAAGGTGCAGCTAAATCCTGGTTTATTCTTCTGACCCACAACGCATGCCATGGTATACTTTAGCATGCTGTTTGTGTTGCTCTGCAATAACACTTCTGAAAAGCTAGCTGGCAGTGAGGTTTGTATGTTCCTAAAAGGTTTGTAAGTGGCTCAAACTCACTCATTTTAAGAAGGGAACCAGCAGATGTGCAACAACTTTCCATCTGGAGCTCCTTCAGACTCAACACTTGTAAACACTCGCTCCAACAGGTGCACATCAGAGTCGCCGACGGCCACGGTAAGGTTTATGCGGCCATGCTAAGGCTGCGCTGGACCATACGCGTGCGCTTGATGCAGAAGCATAAATACCTTCGATATAAACAGCCCTGGGAGTAAGTAAGGTATTGATTTTTGTCGTTACTTAAATGTATTAGTTCAGCTTACTTGATAATTTTAAGGCAATCGGTTTCCTAGTATAAACCTAGAAATGTGAACACTAATAATATGTTAACGCAACTAATTATTTTGAGTCAATGGTACTGCAGCTTACTTTATTAAGAAGTTGTAAATACAAACTGTTTTAAGTTATGCTCACTTAACATTAATGCACTACTTTATTTAGAAATTAGGGAAATTGGTTTCCTCAATTTTTCTAAGGTCAACTTATTGCTAATGGGCAATGACATAGGATGTTTGCCATGAGTACAAAAAGGTAAGCATCAGGAAGAACGCATTTTGTGAAACATCCAACGAACAAAGCAAATGAGATAAAAGTGGAATTATTTACTTAATCGATTTGTTCAAGACCGATGATTCATTCATCAACAAACACCACTTCAACTGGTGTTACTCAGAGATGCTCAACACAAAATTGGCTTGTGTGTGATTTCGCTAATTATAGGTCTACTTATGGCAAATGACGTCATTCGCAGGGCTTCAGGGATGAGTAATTCGTGTCCTCCTTTGAAACGTGAAGTACACAGTCTTTTAATCTGTTTTCATACTCAAATACCTTGAAAAGTTTCAATTAAAATTGGACGACACTGTGATTCATCTGGATGCTGGTTGATTTGGCTCAAAGAAAATGATTACTTTGCTACCAAGGCCAGTGAAAAAGTATGTTTTAGTGTGTTTGCAATCTTTTGTGCCGATTAATTAGAATAAATGATTAGGATTTATGCCTTAAAAAAGGAACATGTCAAAAAGGTCCTATGTAGGTAAACTCATCTTCAGCTATACTTGAAGCTTATCCCAGTTTTGAAAAAGAAGAAGAAAAATAAGAATAAGAGAGGAAATGTATAGATTTACCCAAGCATAGAACGTGTATTTCTATTCTCCTGGGGTTTTTTACACTTGAAAGCCACTAGTGTAAAAAAAAAAAACAAAAAAAAAAAAACAAAGAGTCGGTTGGCTCTGTTTCACAGAGATACAGGAGAACAAAACACCATCAGAATTTAAATGACTTCCACATTTTGCTGCATTGAGTTATTACATACAATGTTATGAAAATGTGACTGTGAGTGTTTGTCTTAGTAAATCAAATAGCGTTAAACATCATAAGTTTTTCAACTTATGATATTCCATAAAAGTTCAGTTCATCTCATGAGTCTAAAGTAAACAGCAAAACTTTCCCAGCACCCTGTTACCAATGAATATTTCATTAGTTAATTATATAGTTACAGATTATCACACACCGACCCATGAGACCATAAAGCAAAGTGAAATCTATATTTCCCCGCACAAGTTCCTGAGGAGAATGTCTTTTGAAAAGAGCAGTGAAACATACAAATTGTTACTCGATGTACAACACAGGTGCCGTTCCCTGTAAAATATGCTTTTCTTACTTTTTTCTACTTACTTACTGCTTGATTTTTTATCTTGTTTCTAGTCCAAATATTTAAACAATTTTAAATCAAGAAGCATTTCCTAGACAAGCAAAACATATAGTCTTGTTTTAAAAAAATATATATTTTTAGGTGAAAATTAGGTGTTATTTCCTTAAAACAAGCAAAATAATCTGCTAATGTGGTAAGAGAATTAATCTTGTGATTCCTTTTGGCATAACATTATTTTACTTATCACATTGGCAGATTCTTTTGCTTGCTTTAACCTCCTAGGGCTTGAGTGTCCACAAACGTGGACAGCACATTTTTAGCTCTTAGGTGGCTACTTTAAATACTTTGAATGTTTTATATTGTGTTACCGACATACAGGGTCATCCTGCAACTGTTTTGCAGCATATGAAATGTCCCAAACCTTATTTTTAACTGTCCAAAAAGGGAAAAAAATTGTTTTTACTCTATGATAGACAAAGCAATAAAAAAAAAAAAAATTATATAGTAAATATGCATAAAAAGTGTTTTTGTAAATTCAGAGTCCACATATATGAACATAATTTTTCTCTAAAAGTACATCAAATCAAAAGATGATACTTTGATTTTTATTCTAATTAGGTTCCAATAAGCCCAAATAGCAATGAGAAACAAAAAATGCTTTTAAAAAACACCTTGTGCCTTAAGAGGTTAAGAAAAAAGTCACTTAATTTTGGCATATTATTTCTTAAAACAAGACTATATGTTTTGCTTGTCTAGTAAATGCTTCTTGATTAAAAATGTTTTGATATATGCACTAGAAACAAGACAAATATTTTATGTTGCTAAATTTCCAAAAGATATAGAAATCAGATTTGACATCAACCTGAGGTGCATTTCCCAAACAACGATATAACTTATGGCTGAACCATCATAAAACGATGAATCGCTTGGGAAATGAATGATGTGACCAGTGTTTAGTTTCTCTGTCACAGATCCATAGTTTGAACCATGTTAATCATAACGTAAAACGAGCTCTAAACGGGGAGTAACAAATTATTTAGGGAAAATGGCATCATTTTTTGGTATAAAATTACATTGTATATACACGCTCATGCATTAAAAAAAATCCAATATTAATTTTGGTAAAAGCATGCACATGTGTAAACGGCACATAAAGGGCTGACGTTTTGCTTTCAAAAGTTATTGTAAATATACCATAGTCTATTCAAAAACTACTTAGCTAACACGTATTCTAATATAATTCTAATATAAATCATATAAATTGTTAATGGTTGTAATTTACAGTAGGCTATTTATTAAGTAATAATAATAATAATATTAATTATTATTATATTATATTATATTATTATTAGCGAGGGTATTATATGTTTATTTATTTATTTTTTAAAGTCTATTTTATAATTGACATTCAAACCACTGCAGAATTGTTCTAACCAACAGGCCCATGTCATATAAAGTACATATACATTTCTTCTTTTTTTTTTTTTTTTTTTTTTTCAGACGCACATGTTGAATAACTTTAATAAATAAATAAAGTACATATACATTTCTTAATAAATAGCCTACTATAAATTAAAAGCTAAATTAAAAATGTATTATATATATATTTTGTTTTTACAAGCTTTCGAGACGTTACGTAAATTCCACTTTTAAATAATAGGTCACCTATAGCTTTCATCATGATCCACGGCTGCGTTCAAAATGGCAAAAATGTCAATATAAGAGATCGCTAAAACTGAACATTAAAATATATTCTGAAAGCAAATTACACCTAAAGGCCCGTGCACACCGAGACGTTTTTTGCTCGTGTTTTCTGTTGACGTTTAACGCTTCATGACTAAATAAAAGCCGTCAATGTCAATGTGCACATCAACGCGCAAAATGGCAAGCGCAAAAGCGTCATCAAAAAAAAAAAAAAACGCCTCATGCTCGTTTTTTTGTTTTGAAGCGCTACGTCAAAACCTTCTTCACCAATCAGATCAGTACTTTTGTTCACGTGCGAGGAGAGACTTTCTCTCCTCCTCTTCTTCTGTGTTATAAGCGGGTGTCAGAAGCTTAAAGTTGTGCAGTGCCATCTGACGTCAAAAGAGTGATTTAGCATACTCTACTGCTTGATGCCAGTAAAAAGCGATAGGGTTTGAATACTGAAAAACTTCTCGTGAAACACTGACGATAAATGCAAACCAAAAACGTCCCAGTGTGTAGGAGCCTTAATAGAGGTGACAAATTTTTTAAGCATTTCTTTTTAATCATACAACCAGGACTATGCTTTTAACTTCAGCTCTAGCAATGTAGTTGCAAGTGTTCCAGTTTACGACGCAGTTTGTAAATGTTCATTCGAACGATGAATGTGGGAAACGCCACATCAACACATTCTGTTCGTAACAAAAAAACCTGCAACCTAACAATGGTTTTGGGAAATGCATCACTGATTTATATTTCCATAACTATTTCACAAGGTGGTGATTTATATGAATTTGTCCAAAACAAGTGAGGGACAGATCCTAAAAATAACTATTCCTGAATAGAGCAGATCATACATTACAAAAAATACTTTTCTTATTTCAAGTTTTTGTCTTGTTTGTAGTTCAAATATCCAACAAACGTAATCAAGAAGCATTTTATAGACAGATTCATTTTCTTGGTTTGTTTTAAGAAAAAACTCAATTAATTTTGACATAATATTTTTGAAAAAAAGACTAATTTTTTGCTTGTCTAGAAAATACTTCTTAAATTACATGTTTTAGATATTTAGACTTCAAACTTTAACTAACTTTTTTTCTTTTTTTTCTTTTTTTCTTTTTTTTTTGCAGCGTATGATAATGAATGAGCTACTAATTGACCAAAATGTAAAATAGATATAAATTGCTAAAAGTGTTGGCCCAGAATCTGTCCTTCCTGTCATTCTGGGATCTGGGTGAACAAAATAAATTATACTCATGATATAGGTTTAAAAAAAAGAAAAGGTTTGTTCTGTGTCTGTTTATGGGCTTCACAAACACAAGCGGAGACATATTCAGAATGCTGCAATACAATTCTAAAAGACAAAGATACAGGTTTACAGTTGGCTGGATATTGATTTGCAAAAGCCACAGCTCAGCACTTTATGCTTCACAAAAGAAACCACAGATCATGAATTCTGTCTGAGACTCAAAGTCAAACGATTTGTCAAGGCAGGAGATCAAACGATGATATATATAAAAAGAGCAGTTTATTTGTTGCATAACAAGTTGCATCATTGTTAAATCTTAGTTTGGAGAGCACCTGTCACGATCACCAGCAATCTAACCACCAGAGATTGCTGGAAAACATTCAGACGAACTACAATTCTGCCTCATAACGGACTACAAAATCCAGTCATGGACTACACACACAACTAGTTCCAGATCCTGACTGATTATACTATCACAGCTGATGCTGCTCAATGACTGATTACACACATATATTCCGCTCAATTTGAGACACTCATGGCCTTGCCTGTTTATGTGACATTACAATGCGTTTTCCTTTGTCTTGCTTTGCTGTGTTTTTGATCCTCAACCCGTTTATTTGTTTATTCCTGTTTGCTGCCTGCTTTCTGAACATCAGCCTGTGTATTTGACGACTCTGGATTGCCCTTATGATTTTGTTTGCCCCTGTGTTGACCATTGCTTACCTGACCTCGCTAATAAACTCACCCTAATAAGCTGACCCACCCTCCTCCTTTACTAAACCCAACCAATAGTGTTTTCAAAAGCGCAGACTGATTTGGAATTTGTTTTAAAAACAATCCAGAAAAATAAAAGCCCTCGCCTGATTTTAACCACGTTTGCAGATTTTACCACATTCTCACCCTGTTATTTACTTGTTTGTTTAATTTTTAAATTCTGTATTTGTTTTACCTGCCTTCTGGAACCGTCCTTTGCCAGACTCGAACCTTGTCATTATGTTCAACTCTTCTCTGCATCTCAAGTCCGGCAACATACATGGCGAAATATTGACAATTTGTTCGATTTCTATGCAGTAAGGTTCTGTTTGTTAACATTGGTTAATTCACCTGAAGTCAATTTATTGACAACTAGAACATAATCTATTAATCTTAGGTATTGTTAATTTCTTGATTAATGGCTAATAATACATTTAAAAAGTCATAATCATTCATTTAAAAAAATAAAATTAACGGATGTAAATGTAACATGACTGTAACGAAGCTGGGTAGCTGTTAATTTAATGCATTATTGTTTACTAATAAGACTTTATTGTGTTGCCTATTGTACATTATCATGCTTTTGCACTTTAATTAAAGCATTTATTTAATGTGAACATGTACAGTATATACAATTATGTGATACACTAAGTATTTTCTGGTCAATATACCTGTTAAAGTAATCCAAGAACATTTTTTAAAACATACCATGTCACCTCAGTGGTTCAGCTGTAATTACATGAAGCTTCAAGAACACTTTTGTGTGAAAAAAACCCTGTAAATATGATTTTTTTTTTTTTTTTGCCTTCTCTTTGCATATTTACTATGACAGTTGTGTGTGGAGCTGCTAACCGTAATGGCAGTATGTTGTATATTTGTACAAACAACACCTAATGAATAACAACAAAACATACTAAAAGCTAAAAGATTAATTAAATAATTTGTAAGTAGTGTATATAGAGTCAATCATTTCACAACTAAGCATCCAATGCAAACAAAATTATTTTCTTTTCTTTTTTTTTTGCACCTATTCCTAATAAAGGCAACATTTTTTTTATCAGCTCTACATATTTCTTAATATCCATTATTGTATACAATGGGGTAAAATTAGTATTGAACACGTCACCATTTTTCTTAAAAAACATCCATATGAATCCATATATGCACAGAAAACAAATTTAAGTTATGCGTAATATGAAATGATGAAGTGAAAAAGTATTGAACACATGAAGAAAGGGAGGTGTAGAAAGAAAGTGAAAGCCCAGACAGCAGCTGAAA
Source organism: Danio rerio (assembly GCF_052040795.2). Taxonomy (NCBI): domain Eukaryota; kingdom Metazoa; phylum Chordata; class Actinopteri; order Cypriniformes; family Danionidae; genus Danio; species Danio rerio. Next base: position 19,690,996 of record NC_141022.1, read on the forward strand.
TCTCACAGTAGTTATTCAGCAACCCTTTGCCCTTCATTGTAAATGAATATTAATTGCTTCAGTCCAACATTTATATTATCAAGATGTTGGAGATGAAACCAGGGTGAATGTTTCAGCGAGACAATGATCCAAAACACAGCCAAGAAAACTGTCAAAATTCTTTCAGAGAAAGAAAATCAAACTGTAGAATGGCCCAGCCAATCACCTGACTTGAATCCAATATAACAATATAAAATACACATTAACGATCAGATTTGATAGACGAGACCAACAGAATCATCAAGATTTTTACACGCTTTTGAAGTCTGTGAAAAAACCCACACCTGAGCAATTCATATGACTTCATACTATACGAGAGGCGTCTTTAAGCTACCGTCACCAACAAAAAAAGACTTTAATATAAAGTATTTAATATGTTTCGGTACCTTCTCCTTTTGTCATTCCATTGTTAATACACATTACTAATTTTTCAGATTTTTTTTGTTTGTTTGTTTTATTTTTATTAGGGATGTCCCAATCAAGTTTTTTTTACCCTCAAGTCTGAGTCTGAGTAACTTGATTTTAAGTATCTACCGATACCGAAACCCAATCCGATACTTCTATAATAGATAAAAAAAATAAAGAAAAGCAAAGAATCAGATCCAGGATGTTCATTTTCTTTTAAATCACCTTATTTTAACATTTAACAACTTTGTTAACAAACAGAGCACTTCTCTAAGGTAGCTTAAACAATCATGTATTAAATAACATAATTTTTTTCACTGTTGGACTTTAGTGCAACAGTAAATATAAAAAAATCGAATATAAAAACAAACAGCACCTTAACTTACAATACCCTGCAGACATGAAAACAAATAAAAGTGCCACAGTGTTTGCAACACCAGTAATGTGCTTTTAGGAAATATAGATGTGTTAAAAAACAAAAACAATATAATATAGTATATATATATATTAAATATGTACTAAATATGTACTTTAGTACATATATATTAAAATATAAAATATATATATTTAAGTCCTATTCGCAAGGTAACATCCGATTCCGATCGAGTCTGAAACCGTGTGACCGGGCCCGATTTCCGATCACGTGATAGAATCTGGGCATCATAAATTTTTACGTTGGTATTTTTTGGGTTTTTACCAAAAACTCGCTAGGTTCAATGTCAACAGCTCCTTTAGAAATATTATTTGCAGAAAAAAAAGTGTTCAATACTTATTTTCCCCGCTGTATTTGCAACAAAATGTACTCACATAAAAACATTTGATTAAAACTTTTCAAATACTTTCTCAAATAAAAATTGACTTTATTAAAAAATTTGATTAAATCTTCTTTCTGTTTCAAATTGAAAAAAAAAATGTTTATTAAGATGATGTGACTCGTAATAGTTTAGTTGTATTACTGTACATCATTATTGGTCCAACACTTTTTTTTTACAGTAAGATTTTTTTATGAACTCTTCTTTTATGTACTCTCCCAGCCCAATTTAAACTCACATTTGGTGAGGGTTCCTTTTGGACCCTGAATGGAGATCTGATTACAGGGCGATCAATCAATGTTCATTTTAAACCAGAAACCGAGGACTCAGCCTTTTCAGCCAATCAATCAAGCTTTGTATTCTTCAGTTCAATTCAAATTGACTTTGTTCAACTGTATCATCCTGACATGATTTTATCCTCTGATATAAAAAACAATAAATACTCAAGTTTGGGAACAAAAACAAACAATTCAAACAAAAAAACTTCATTTCAGTCATGTGCTGGGTCGCCAATCTTGTAGCTGACACAAATAAATATATATTTTATGTTTTTAACCCAAACCGTGCTATTTATTGAGCTACAAAAGCATGCTTTACAGACGCAGGATTGCATATTTTAAACAGTAGGCAACAGCTAACTTGCAGCACCTTTTTCCTGCTGCAAGGTGAAGGTGTGTGGGGGAATGGTAAAAAATAATGTCTGGCATCAGAGCGAGACAATCTTACAGGAGAGGGATTGAAAATCTGCGCACAACAACCTGCAGGCATTAGAAGGACCAAAATGTGAAGGTATCATGCAAGAAATATACCTTTCCCCCCATTTTTTGACAAAAATGGGCAAACTGCCAATGTGCTTTCAACAACATCATATCCTTTAACTGAATTTGTATTGATTTTTTTTTTCTTCTTGACATGATTTAGTCCTTTAAAATGAAAAAAACAAAACAAAAAGGGTAAGGGTGTAAAAATAAACTGTGCATACAGTGTAGGAGCAGCTAAAACAAGCATTTTCAATTGATTTTGCTCAACTTAATATGTCTCCAAGATGTGAGCTAGGCTATTGTTTGGTTTACAGTCAGAAAAGAAATGGACAGTTGAAACAACAATACTACTGAAGACATGAATGTGTGAAGGGAATAGCAGATATCAGCTGTAAACTTCAATTTTTTTTTTAATTTGCAAATTAGAGAGTCGGTCATTTTGGCCTATATATTGCCAATTTGCTTTCAACAGCTGTGCAACCTTGAGCTGAACACATTCATTATAAATTATGAATCATGTTGAATTATTAACCTAAGACAAAAACAATTTGACAGCCAAAATAAACTTCTTCCACTTTTCAAAGTATTTTGAAAGGTGATTTGAATCACTCTGGTTTATTTTATGCATAAAAAACATTAATGAAGGTTTCATTCTTTCTACATGTCAATGTTTTTAATAACTCTTTCATTGACTCTCCAAACACAATTTTAGCAAAATTTTTATGATGAGGATGTATTTTGGATCCTTATTGGAGATCTGAATAAACTGACATTTTTTTACACCCACAAATTGAGGATCGTGCTTTTAGCCATTGAACAACTTTCTGTCCTCAAGCTTAATACATATTGAATCACATGACATGATCTTGACCTGTTATATTACAAATATGATATCAGGGGGTATTTTGAGCCCATTGTTACTCTTTCCTTATTCCTTTCTTCTGTATGTCACAAAAGCACAATTGACGTGCACATGGTGTTCAGGGGGCATATTACAAAACAATTATTTTCTTAGGTTTAAACTTACTATATGATCCATCCATTCATTTTCCTTCTGCTTAGTCTTTTATTTAACAGGGGTCCATACAGCGGAATGAACCACCAACTACTCTAGCATGCGTTTTACGCAGTGGATGCCCTTCTATCTGCGACCCTGTGCTGGGAAACATCCATATACTCTCTCATTCACACTCATATACTACGGCCAATTTTGTTTACCCATCGCGCATGTGTTTGGATTATAGGGGAAACTGAAGCAGCCGGAGGAAACCCATGCAAACATGCGGAGAACATGCAAACTCTATACAGAAATGCTAACTGGCAGAGTCAGGGCTCGAACCAGCAAGCACTTGCAGTGAGGTGACAGTACTAACCACTAAGCCTTCATGTAGTCCTTATTATATGATACACTAAATTATTTGTATCCATATAATTCAGATTATTCATTGAATAATTTTCTTTTTGGCTTAATCCCTTTTTTATTCTGGGGTCGCTACAGTGGAATGAACTTATTTGGGCAGGGGGTGTAGAGGGTGGCTCTGGGGCATCTGAAGAGCAGGGGAAGAGCATATGCGGAAGACTTGGGATGTCTGTTACAAATACATAGGCTATATACACATGTATCCTATTCATATCAAATTTGTATTACAGAACCAAAAAATCATATTTTATCTCCAGTTATTTAATCTGAAATTAAGTCAAGTTTGACAAACTACTCTCAGGTCTTTTACCAAGCAACCAACACAGCGCAAGCTGCAAATAAGTTAGCCTAAACAAAGTGGATTGTCAATCGACAAAAAAATGTGGAATTAGTCCAGGCCGGTATGTCATAGCTGAGAGGGCATTTTAATCCCATAGGAGGGCACTAGATCTGCTTTTTTTTGGTCCCTCTTGTTCCTTTCATTTAGGCTATTTATTTACTTATTTCTTATTACTATGCATTACTACCTAAGTTACTGACTTAAGGCAGTAATATATATTTTTAATATACTTTTTATAGTATAATAATAATATGTACAGTTTCGTTTTTATTGATTTTATTAATGAAGGTTAATGCAATGATACCGTGCAGATGGACATGGTTTCAGCGCCAAACGAGTGCTTTAAATTATATTTTATTCTGCTTATTTCCTTCCGCTTTTTAAAAATAATATAAATGTTTAAAGTTTCTGGTAAAGACTTCAAACTATGCCCATACATGAAAGCTAACCCACTATTACTATAACCAGTAAATAAATAGAGTAAAATCAGTATAACCGAGTCATCATGCTTCACATTGCCTATTGCCCAACTCATCATCTATCAGTGTTAGGAATAAAAAATAGTAGCTGAATGTGTTACTTAGTTTTGTTTTAAGGCATTGGTGTATCCAGAAAAATACCTAAAAAAGATACATAAAAAAAGAAATTCACAGTTATTACCATGGAAATTGGTTAAACGTTTTGTCATAATTTTAAAGGTACAAAAATAAAGATTTATGTTAGACTATCATAATGGAGTTTTTTTTTTTTTTTTTTCATGATATTGTCCGCTTGGCATTTGTAAAAAATGATCAAAAGCCATGTCATTCATTCATACCTGTCATTTTATTTATTAAGCCTTTTTAATAATGTTTTCAGGTTACATTTCATTTTTAGGCTCATGAGCTACAAGTCAAAATAAAATCGATATGCTAACTGTATTTTAGCTGTTAAAATAGGCTTACAGTATATTTTCTGGTGTTTAATTCTGCATGAGCAAATAGCAGGATTAATTTAAAGATTATGATTTAGCCTACCTGCAGCGCATGTGAGAGGTTGATCCACGGCAAATCAACTTACACACTATATACCTTTTTCATTTATAACACTGCAAACTTAAATTTGCAGGCCGGTCATCTTTAAACTCAAATCTTTAAACTTAAAAGGCATTTTTAGTGTCTTAACTTAAGACAAGAAGGCTTAAGCCTAGTCCAAGACTAAAATGTAAGTCTGAGCTTTAACTAAAATTAAATTGCACTGATTGATTTTTAAATATATGGCTTTGTTTTGTCTCAAGATACACACCAGTAATGTTTTTTTTCTGTGAAACTGGGCCATAATGAACATTTTCTGCTGTACCATTACTATTACGATTCCTTAAAATATTTTTTTTTTTTCAGATAACAGTATCTCCAGCAAAAACGATATCCAAAAACACCATTTTAAATTGTAAAGAAACCTGTTTTTGAAACTAATGAAGGCAGCAAAAGGCAATGATTTTCATGAATTATATAGCCTGACATGTTTACTGTTACAAAATATTACACGTTTCTCAAAATAAAACATATTGTGTTCAAAGGGGAAAAAAGTTTTCGTTTTTACCCAGACATTAAAAAAGCACATATTTTAGAGCAGTAATCACAATACAGTGAAACTGTGATATTTTAATCTAAGATCATCATACCGTCAGAATCTTATACCAGCCCAAGCCTAATATATACAGTTAAAGTCAGAATTATTAGCCCCCATTTAAACCTTTATTTATTTTTTTTATTTTTATCAAATGACGTTTAGCAAGGGAAGCAAGGGAATTTTCACAGTATGTCTGATAATATTTTCTCTTCAGGAGAAAGTCTTATTTGTTTTATTTTGGCTAGTTTTTAATTTTTAAATAACTATTTTAAGGTCAATATTATTAGCCCCTCTAAGCTATGTTTTTTTCAATAGTCTACAGAACAAATCATCGTTATACAATAACTTGCCTAATTACCCTAACCTGCCTAGTTAACCTAATTAGTTAAGCCTTTAAATGTCACTTTAAGCTGTATAAAAGTGTCTTGAAAAACATCTAGTCAAATATTATTTACTGTAATCATGGCAAAGATAAAATAAATCAGTTATTAGAAATGAGTTATTAAAACTATTATGATTAAAATGTGTTGAGAAAGTCTGCTCTCCATTAAACAGAAATTGTATACAATATGTGCAGTTGAAGGGTGAAGCAGTGGCTCAATAGGTAGTGCTGTCGCCTCACAGCAAGAAGGTCGCTGGTTCGAACCTCGGCTCAGTTGGCATTTCTTTGTGGAGTTTGCATGTTCTCCCTGTGTTCGCGTGGGGTTTCCTCCGGGTGCTCCGGTTTCCCTCACCATCCAAAGACATGCGGTACAGGTGAATTGGGTAGGCTAAATTGTCAGAAGTGTATGTGTGTGTGTGGATGTGTGGCGACCCCGGATTAATAAGGGACTAAGCCATCAAGAAAATGAATGAATGAATGTGCAGTTGCAGTCAGAATTATTAGCCCCCCTTTGAATAAAAATATATATGTATTTGCCAAATGATCTTTAACAGAGCATGTCAGATAATATTGTTTTTTCATCTGTAAAAAGTCTTATTTGTTTTATTTTATTTTTAAAAATGAGTTATTAAAATTATTATGTTTAGAAATGTGTTTAAAAAAAATCTTCTCTTCGTTAAACAGAAATTGGGGGGAAAAATAAATAAGAGGCTAATAATTCTGACATTAACTGTATATATAATTCCATTCGATTTTGAATAATTTTGACTTTAGGACAGTTGTAGTTGTCAGGTTGCCCTAAAGTTTTTTTGTTAGGTAAGGATGTTTCTGTAAAACCACCTTCCTATCTGTAGTTAAGATAACGCACTTACTATAGGAATTGCTGTTTTTTTATGAGCTTTTGTCCTAAATGTGTTCTGAAATCACAATGAGTAATGGATAGATAGGATAAGATTTTAAATTTAGGATCTTTCTGTAACACACCCCCTGGAGAAACCACATATATATATATATATATATATATATATATATATATATATATATATATATATATATATATATATATATATATATATATATATATATACAGTTGAACTCAAAATTATTAGCCCTCCTATGAATTTTGTATTCCTTTACAAATATTTCACAAGTGCTGTTGTACAGAGCAAGAAAATAGTTTAGCATAAACTGCATTTCCTTTTGTATTTTTCTTCTGGAAAAGGGTTTTTTTCTTTTAGTTTGGGTGAAATAATTTTTAATTTTTTTTTTAAGTAAAAATTTCTAAGGTCAATATTATTAGCCCTCTTAGGTAATTATTTGTTTTATTGGCTCCAGGAAAAAAAAACTACTGTTGTCCAATGACTTGCCTAATTACCCTAACTTGCCTAGTTAAGGTAATTAACCTAATTAAGCCTTTAAATTGCATTTGAGGCTTAAAACTGCTGTCTTGAAAAACAAATAGTACGATAATGCATTCTGTCATCATGACAAAGACAAAAGAAATAATTTTAGACTTGACAAAAGAATTGTTGAGGCTTACAAAGAAGAAGGATATACATGTTTATCAAAGTGTTTTCAAGTGTCAAGAAGTGCCGTGAGAAGTATTATCAAGAAGTTTAATGAGATCCACATCGTGGAGAACATGACTGGCAGAGGTAGAAAGCGAAAGATTTCCAAAACTTTGGAAAGAAAATTAGTAAGAGAGGTTTCTAAAGACCCAAGAACAACTGCCAAGACACTAGTAAATGAATTAGCCAAGTCTGGAATTAATGTCTCAGCAAAGACAGTCACCAGAGCCCTGCACAGGAGTGGCGGAAAGGTTGTCGACCAAGAAAGACTCCACTTTTAAAAAAGAGACACCTCCAAGCTAGACTGAAGTTTGCCAGGGACAACCTAGAGAAAAATAATGAATACTGGAAACGTATCCTTTAGTCAGATGAGACAAAACTAAAGCTCTTTGGCCATAGAGATGTTGCCTATGTTTGGAGGAAGAAGGGAGAGGCATTTAATCCAAAGAACACCGTTCCCACAGTGAAACGTGGTGGGAGTATAATGCTACGGGGATGTTTCAGTGCATCTGGAACAGGGAATCTTATCAGGGTTGAAGGAAACATGAAAAAGGAAGACTACCAGAAGATTTTGAAAAATAACCTAAAACATTCTGCAAAAAAACTTGGTTTGGTTCGACGTTTTGTATTCCAGCATGATAATGACTCAAAGCATACATCACTTCTTGTAAAGAACTACCTTCAACAGAACAAAGTGAAAGTCCTTGACTGGCCTGCACAAAGCCCAGACTTGAACCCAATAGAAAATCTGTGGGGGACACTGAAGTCTAGAGTTCATGCCAGAAGACCAACAAATCTGGAAGAGCTTGAGAGATTTGCTAAGGAAGAATGGGCTAACACTCCTAAGGAGACATGCTTGAAACTTGTTGAGAGCTACAATAAACGACTGATGGCATGATGTTATCAAGCAAAGGGTTACACTATTGACTATTAACATCAGAGGGCTAATAATTTTGACCTGCAAGCTTTTTTTATTTTTGATTATAATTGTGTTTCTGTTTGTATTACCATCACTCAAAGCTTTCTGAATAAACTGTTATGTTTAAAAATGATGTGTTGAAAAAATCTTTAGTCAATTAAACAGCACTTGGGAATTATTTGAAAAATAATGAAATATTTTATAGTGGGCTAATAATTTTGTCTTTAACTGTATATAACTGTATATATATATATATATATATATATATATATATATATATATATATATATATATATTTTTTTTTTTTTTTTTTTTTAAATATTTAAAAAATGTATTTAAAGTTTTTTTGAATCAGCCTATTGCCTCGCATTCGTGAAATTCAGACTCTTCATGCATTTTTCTAATGACATCCTCTATTTTCTAACCCAAACCAATATTACTTTTTATTACATACTACATTTCTCTTTTACACCCAAAACTGTGTATCCTCAAGCTGAATTCATATTGAACTGTATCATCCTGACACGACTTTATCCTCCGACTTGAAAAAAATCCTCATGCGTGGGTGACGTAAGGGGGTATTTTGAGCCCTTCCCACCCATCGTAACCCTGTCCTCTGCCTTTCCCTATTCCTTTTTTCTCCCATCCCTCGTTCGTACAGTCAGCTGCTCCCACACAGGCACATGCCCACGGCGCTAAAGATGGAGAGACAGGGATATTGGCAGGTCCGCTGTGTAGCGCCACAATCCCTCTCTCTCCCACTCCCTCCTCCTGTTTCTCCCTCTCTCTCTCTGTTCTATAAACACACGGCACTCTGATCTGAGGAGCTCAGCCGCCAGCGGCACATTGAGATGAGCATCACGATTCCAGCAGACTCTCTCTTCGCTCGCATGAGCAGGTGCAGCTCGTAGAGAGAAAGCAAAGCAGCCCGCCACGGATTGATCCGCACCCTCCTCTTCCTCCTCTGCTCCTTTCATGCAACCTTTGCGCTCCTTTGTCACTCATTCTGAGCATCTTCCCACCTGAAGCCCTCAGCCGACACGTGACCCCTAATCGCACCGAGTCATCGTCTTCATCAGCCTGGCACCCGTTGCTCCTGGACAGCTTGACATATTAGTCTGGCCCAATTAAACTCTTCCACCATTTACTAACAGAATGACATTTAACCTTAGCAACACAAGCTGTCACATTCAATGGCCTGCTGCAGCCAATCAAATTGCTCCGCTGAAATGCGATGCTCCTATTACAGGTGAGCTCTCCAAGAAATCGGGAAAAGGGTTTTGGCGACAAGCTGCGAAAATCAAGGTTTAGCCAACAGATGCTGCCTCATCACATCACGCTCAAGCCCACCAACACTTCAGAGCACACTCAATCGATACAATAAGCCTCTAAAGTGTTCCCCTTCAGTATCCTAGCGGTCAAACAGACCTGCAGCATATTGACCAGGAAGGTCGCTGCGGATGCCACACACCGATGCCCCTGTTACTGCTTAGTTACTGGGAAAAGGTGGCGCATTTATCTTTAAACACAGCTGCTGCTAGAAATCAGGTTTGACTCGGCTGCTTTCACATGCCACATACTGGTTCAGTAATTGTTCTGTGGGTTAAAGATGTGAAGCTCTTGCGATTCACCCAATCTGTTATCCTTTGAGCGTGCAGCTAAACTGATGGCAAGTCAACACCAAAACAAGACCAAATGTTTGTAGGATTAAAACCAAGACCAAGGTACTATACACTTAGATTGTGTCAAGACCAAGAATAGACCAGCACTACTTTAAAGTTCATCTGGAAGATCTATTTTCTCTAAGACTAAGAAATGTCTTTAAAAAAAACTATAAAAAGTATTTTACATCCCAGATAAAACTGTTATGAGATTGTTTTACAATGTTTTCAATACTGGGTTGTGGCTGCAATGGCATCTGCCGCATAAAACATATGCTGGAATCGTTGGCGGTTCAATCCGCTATGGCGACCTCTGAAATAAAGACTAACCTGAAGGAAAATTATTAAAAATTAATTAATGTTTTATGTTGACATTTTTCTAGATAGGTAATCTGGGAACATTCAGTGCTTCGAATAATATTGCAAAGCAAATATTCAAATTTGTCATGAATAGTGAAAACAGTTTAATATAGGCTTCTCTGAAACTGTGAATATTTCTCTTTAATTTTATTTAGGCTAAATTATTATTTTATTTAATAAACCAACACAACCTCACGGCAATTCATGTTTTGGCACATATAGCAGACTTGTTCTAAAGCGCATCAACTCAAAGGTTATTTGTTATTCTTGTTTATAGATAACTAACCAACAAGATACATTAAAATTAAGATATAAATTATAGCAAACAAAATTTGTTTTAGGGAATCCACGGTGGCACAGTGCGTAGCACAAACGCCTCACAGCAAGAAGGTCACTGGCTCAGGTGGCATTTCAGGTTGCCTCCGGTTGCTCCAGTTTCCTTCACAATTCTATACACTTCACAATTCCAAAGGTATTCCAGTGTCATCGAGTGTCAGAATGTTGTGGGACTGCTGTACAGGAGTTACGATTAGGCATTATAGATCGCGAATAGATCGCAAAATTAAAATTTTTATTTTAGCTTTTTTTTTTTTAAACCATGATGGTAAAACATGAATGCGGATATTAATATATTAAACCATATGTTTGTTTGTTGTAAAAATTCGTAATAATGACAAAAAATAATAATTTGTAGATCTCCTTACTTCCGGGTGCAGCTGTTGCTGGTGTACTATGGGAAATTTTTCTTACCCCTTGGTTTCAAGTGTGGTCCTGAAAAATCTTCGTCCGAAGGGCTATTCACCCCTTCCCCTTAGCCCTATACCTTCAAGTTAAAGGGAATTGGGACACCCTAACCTCTTGGCGTGCACGCGCAAAATGAGGGGTAGGGGTAAGGGGAAGGGCTAAGGGGTAGAATTGGGATTGGGCCCAAGACAAGACTTTGCTTTACAAATAAAGATATAATTTTGATTCAGATTCTGAGCATAGTCCAAGGCTTGAGGTTGATTGGTCTTGAGTACTAGGATTCGGGAGTTTATATACACATGATACTAACAGAGATATTTATATTAATTAAATATTTTTAATAAATTTATAGATATTTTTTAGTTTGTTAGTATAGTTTATAGTTTTATTGTACTGATGTACAGTATTTGGAAGCAACAATACTAATCATTTCAAAACTTTTTTTCAGATCAGATGTACATTGTTCCATGTAACACTATTCCACTCAATCTAGCTTAATGTCTTCTGGAAAATGTGGAAAAATTTGCGTGTATTAAATCGAGTGTCTCTACTGTACAGTAACTCACAAATTAGCATGTTGCCACCCATCAGCCATTGCAGATTATGCTCATTACATAAAAACTCAAGCTGAAGGCTCTATTATTATATGTAAAATTTGCAAGTGAGAGGTTTTTTATTATTATTATTATTTCAATGAACAAATAAATCAAATGTCCAGCTGAAAGATATTACACAATAAACGCAATGTCTACAACTTGAGAAAAAAAAAACACAGAGAGGCACAAAATAATAGTTAATAAATAAAAAATAAAATTATTTTCCTTTTTTAACACTGATGTTGTCTATTTGAGCACACAGGGTGTCTATTTAGCAAGAAAGTAAACAGTTTACAGGTGCTGAATTCAACAGTCTCAGTGTTTTTTCAAATCTGGACACCAGTGAGGGAAAGCAGCTTCCTTTTTCCTGCAGCAAGCTGAGATTTGAGTAGGGAAAAATGAGCAAAGAAATCTAGACAAAGTTGCATCAGAGCAAGCCAGAATCATCGAGTAGAGAGACTGAAAATCTGTGTAAAACTGTACCTGCAGATATTAGTGGGCAGGATCAATGCAAAACAAGAAAGTTTTGGACAAGAATTGGAATAAAATATAAATAAATAACATTTTATTTTTCCCCAAAACTGGATATAATCTTCTTGGGGTGATGCATACCCTAATGACTGTTTATCAAGATACTAGGTCTTTTAAAATAATTTGATAGTACTGTATGTCAAGTCCGGGATAGTTCAGTATTTAAATATTCATGAAAGCCTGTGTACACCTAATTTTACATGTTCCACTCTATCTCACGCACAGCTGAGCATGCAAGCCTTTGCAGATATTCTCTATCGGTGGTGAACAGAGTTTGGTACAGACTAGTGAAGCTTTTTGCTAGCGGCGAGAAGCATTTTTTTAACACTATGCTATTAATGCTATCTAATTTGTTTATTTATCAAAGAAGACAAACACAAAACACCATAACGTTCTATTCATGGTCGTCTGTTCTGTTGACAGAAATACAGGAATAGGCATTGTTGATGTGTCACACTTGTCCAACACAAGGACTTTGGGAAAATGAGCCCAGTTCTACATTTTTGAGAATCGAGAAATATGTGCTTACGGGTAGGGTGCAAATTATACATTGATGAGCAGGGGGTCAACTGTTACTGTGTAATACATGCTTCAGAGACTCAAATTAAATGTCATCTATTTTAATAATTAAACATATTAAGTTATTATTTTGTGTAATCTGGCCTACAATATCCTGTGATTAGCAGAGGTTCCTGTAGGTCAGGTTTATTAAGAATAGTCAAGCAAACACAGTCAACACAGGAGCAAATAGATGTATACAGGCAATCCAGAGTCGTGGTCATAAAACAGACGGATGGTCAAAAAGCAGGCAGCAAGCAATGTAAACAAACAAAACAAAGCAAGGGTCAGAAACAAGACAAGGCAAACGCATTCTAATTCTTACAAAAGCAGTAAAACAAGACACAGCACAGATGTGTGTGTGTGTGTGTGTGTGTGTGTGTGTGTGTGTGTGTGTGTGTGTGTGTGTGTGTGTGTGTGTGTGTGTGCGGTTTTTAGTCCACGGGATTAGTCTTTGACAATCCTCCGGCTGTGTGTTTGCAATAAGTCAGGATCAGAAACTGGTGTGAGTGTGTGGGGTGCATGACTGGAACTTGCAGTTAATATACTGACGGATTTATAGTGATCTACTATGTTTACCAGCAATCTGCCAGGATTGGATTGCTTGTGATTGACACACAAACTACTGTTTGCATTTACTTTGCTTTTAGGCTATATGTATAAACAAAAACTATTTTTATTAATAAACATTATTAATGAACACATTAATAAACAAATATATTTTAATAAAGAATTATTTATGGCTATTTGATTAGTAATTTATTATGTATGTACATTAATTAAAACTTTTTCAAAAAGTAGTTTTTTAATATTTAGTATTTAAGTATTTATTTCTAAAATGAAAACAGTCTAGTCGGTTATATGAAGCCTAGGGTAAACTCGCAGGCCCTTCGAAAATAAAAAAAACGATCTTTGTGCATGCTTTTGAATACACATTAATAGGTTTAAATAAATACATTTGTATATGTATTTACTTTACAAATTTAGTATACTTTTACTAAACCCATATAAGCAACAAAGAACATGTAAATGAAAAGGTACTGTAGCTGTCACAATGACCAGTGATCCAGGCATGTAGATTGCTGGAACTCATTTACTTTCACTCAGGACTACAAATCTGTTATCATATGGACTACAAATCCTGTCATACGCCACACTCACACCGGTTCCCGTTTTCAGCTGATTGCTAAAGGCCCTGCGCTGTGGCCGTCGGCGTCACTGACGTGCACCTTTTAAAAAAATGTAACTACACGTCCCATAACACGTAGCGCAAGCTCTGTGATTGGTCGGCTTGGTAGCGCTGACGAGTCTGGGCGGGACCGAGAGCCACTTGAGCCCAATGGAGCGATTGTTTACAATTGCGGAGTCCCATGAAGGAGCTCCGGATGGAAAATTTTGTTTTGTGTTTACCTCATAGTTAAAGTTGTTGCATGTCCGACGGCTCCTGTCTCAAAATGAGCGAGTTTAAGTCACATGTACATTCAGGAAGCGTTCATAATAAACAAAACAGCAGCGAAGACACTCGACACAGAGACACATTTACACCACACTGCCAACTAGCGTTTTGGAAGTGGTATTGCAGACCAACAGAGACAGCGCACAGAAGTATAAATGCACAGCTACGTTCGTTGCATGCGCCGTTGGTTACGGCGGTCACTTGACGCAGAAGTATAAACCAGGCTTAACACACAGCTGAAGCTGTTCAGATCTGATTACATGGACTTTAAAAGCAACACAGACAAATACTAGTCACTGATTCTTGTTTATCTTTTTATTTGTAAGCATTACAATGCATTGTTCATATTTAGTCTAGTCATGTTTTGACCCTTTGCTTTGTCTGTTTGTTTTGATTCATTGCTGCCTGTACCAACTATTTGCCTGCTCTCTGACCACGACTTTGGATTGCTCTGCATGTACCTGTTTGACCCTATTGACCATTGCCTGCCTGATCATTCTTGTAATAAACTGCACATAGATGCTCAACCCCGTTATCCAGCATCCTTCACGTAACAGTAGCCTACAGTTGAAGTCAGAATTATTAAACCCCTTGAATTATGAGCCCCCTGTTTATTTTTCCCCAATTTCAGCTTAATGGAGAGCAGATTTCTTCAACACATTTCTAAACATAATAGTTTTAAATCATTTCTAATAACTGATTATTTTTTTCATTGCTATGATGACAGTAAATGATATCTGATCAGATGTTTTTCAAGACACTTCTATACAGCTTAAAGTGACATTTAAAGGCTTAACTAGGTTAATTAGGCCGGGTAGGGTAATTAGGCAAGTTATTGTATACTGATAGTTTGTTCTGTAGACTATCAAAACCAAAATATAGCTTAAAGGGGCTAATGATTTTGACCTTAAAATGGTTTAAAAAAAATAAAAACTTATTTTATTCTAGCCAAAATAAAACAAATAAGACTTAATCCAGAAGAAAAAAAATATTATCAGACATACTGTGAAAATGTCCTTGCTTTGTTAAACATCATTTGGGAAATATAAAAAAATTTATAAATTCAAAGGGGGCTAATAATTCTGACTTCAACAGTATATGAAAAACTTATTTATTGGCTGCCTTAGTTCTATGATTTTGAAAATAGCAAATACTGCACATCTCTATATATAGGCTAAAACACTGCTTTTTGATTTACGTTTGTTTTATGTACTTTAATTTAGTTATCTTTTATTTATTTTGTTTTGATTTGCAAATTGAATCCTTGTTGCACTTAACAAGTAAACAATGATAATAAAGCTTAACAAGTCTTTTTAATTATTTATGAAGGAATTATAATGCTTTGTTTAGTTATTTTATCTTTATTTACAAGTTATTTTATCTTTATTTACTAGTAGCAGGGTATTTACAGCTACTGTATATTTTTGTTTGTTCGCATCTCGTAACTTTGTGCCCCCTGGCGACATAGTGCTGTTACACCTAAAAACGAGCTCAATCCATGAAGCCTTGTTTATACTGCTGCGTTGAGTGATGGGCGTGACCCATGGTGCATGCCTTGTGCGTTGCCGTGCATTTATACTTCTGCATGCTGTTTGTGTTGCTCTGCAATAACACTTCCTAAACGCTAACTGGCAGTGAGGTTTTATGTTCTAGTTTGTCGAGTTTCGTCGCTGGACATGCAACAACATTAATCTTAACGCCTGTTTCACACTGCAAGCGTCAGCGGCGCGTGAGCAGAGCGTGAGCAGTGCGTGTGTTTTCGGCGTTCATGTTAACAGATTAGAGCTTTCATACCGCACGCAGCAGCAGCGAGGCGTGAGCGTCGCCGAAGCAGCAGTGCAGCGATAGTTTCGGCGCTGGGTCTATTTTTGACGTGCTGCTCATGCTCAATTAAAGTGACAGTGCATTGATAATGACCAAAATTAAAAAAAACATTGAATGACAGTAAAAAGTAGCAATTTTACCCAATAAATGCGTTAATAGTCAATCAAATGAACTTAAAACGATTAAAAACAGCAAAAAACATTTATTTAGGCCCTAACTACAAAACCAAATGTAAAACATTTGTTGTATCAGTTTTGCTTAAGTTGCACACTAGTGTTGTAGGAGGGGAAATAGAATATTTACGGAATTTGTAGTCCATAGCTGTTACGATAACCAGCGATCATTCTCTGGAGATCGCTGGTTTCCTCTATCATCATTCACTTCACTTCCGCATTCCCCAGGACTACATTTTCATACATGCACTTCTCCCAATCACGCACGCCTGGTCACTCATCTTCCTGATTACATCACCAGCTGAAACCTGTTACAGAGACTGATTACACACAGTATTTAAGCAGCACACACACTCATTCACATGGCCGAGTCTTGTTCACTGTATAGTAGCATTACAACGCGTTTTCCTTGTCTTGTTTTCCTGTTTTGAACCTAGCCTTGTTTATTTAGTTATCCTTGTCTGCCGCCTGCCTTTCGACCTTTTGATTGTTAAACTGACTACGATTCTGGATTGTCCTCACATACCTGTTTGCTCCCGTATGGACCACTGCTTGCCTGACTGTGAATAAACCTGCATATTGGATCCTACCTTCTGTTGTGGTGTTACTCCCCGGCGTTACAATAGCGAAGTGTAATGTGGGTAGTGTAGTTCGACACGCATGCTGGATTATGTGAGCTCGCTGTGTTCTGTGCAGCTGAGCAGAGGAGGAAAGTTATAATCGGCTTTGTTTTATGTTCACTCGAGTTATTCCTACCGGGAGCTGTTTGCACTGTGAATCTGACAACACGAAAATAAGTAAAAGAATGGCATGCATGGGTTACTATTGTCCGTCACATCCTCTGCACGAGCATGAATTAACGAGCTGTTATTCTGCCGCTGGACATCACTGAAGCGAAAACAAAAGTAACACTAGTTTGATCTTGTATAAATATCATTATAACTATATTGTATAAATATTATTATAACTAGGTCCACAGCAACCAGATAATCAAAAAAAAAACAAATGACAGTTAGCTTGAGAAGCATACAGTACTATTTGATCTATAAAATTTGTAAAATAAAAATTTGCAGGTTAAAGAAACAGCATAGGAGGGGCCTTGGTGCAGATGAAAAGTTTAAAAAGTGTATTTGTATATAGAGAGACATGGGTAACTAGATAGAATAGACAGAGATAGGTTGATCTCTGCAGCAGCTGCCGAAGAGCTGCGCGCTGCAGACGCAGCTGGTGTGAAAGGCAAAGGCCTGCGTGCTGCTACTGCTCGACATACGTGCTGTGCACGCTCTGCTCACGCGCCGCTGATGCTTGCGGTGTGAAACAGGCGTAAGGCAAACACAAAACAACAGTTTCCATCTGGAGCTCCTTTACGGGACTCCACACCTTTAAACACTCACTCCAACGAGTTTGCGTGGCTCTCAGTCCCACCCACACTCATCAGCATCACCAAGCCGACCAATCCCAGAGCTTGCGCTATGTGTTGTTGCAAAATGTAGTTACATTTTTTGAGAGGTGTACATCAGCGTCGGTGATGGCCAATGTGATGGCTTTGCGGCCACGCAAAAGCTGCACCAGAGTATATGCATGTGCTTGATGCAGAAGTATAAATCAGCCTTTAGTCTTGTCGCGGCATCAAGTGTGGCGGTAATGGTCCTACTGAACTGTCACCTACTGTATAGGTGCATTTTCTGCATAAACGAATGCTAATGGGCAGAACTGTATACTGATTACCTTGACTGGTTTAGTTGATATTAAGCTGATATACTATGCACAACAACAAGCCAAGCAGCTTCTCTCCTGTATGCAATCAAGAAGGACATTCAGATGCACAGAACCATACACAGCCGCCTCTGGTGGACTTACCAGAAATGTCACGTGAAATGAAACGTGTCCCAGTAACAAGTGAATATTTTATTTTATTTAATTTTTTTGCTATTAAGTGACTATAAAGTTTTAATCATTAATAAGAGGTTAAGTGAATTTAAATGGCATCAAATTATGGCAGGTGAATGTTAACATTACTTTGATTAAGCTTGAACTTAAGGCTTAGCCTGAGAGTTAGCCTGCCCCGGACCAGGCTAGTTTCCCAGTATAAGTTGCCAGGGTAACTAAGTTTGAACTATCGTAAATTAGATTTATAAAACCGAATCAGCCATTAATAAACCCGACTTACCAAAATAAGCCTGGCTTTTTCTGTAAACTTGGTTTATGAAATAGCCCCCTGGTTTAGTTTAGTTTAGTTTAGTTTAGTTTAGTTTAGTTTAGTTTAGTTTGGCTTGGCTTGGCTTAGTTTAGTTGGTTTAGTTTAGTCCAGCCTTGTCAAGTTTTGGTTTACAGTTGGGGTTTTGTGCTTTTACATCATCTAATAATCACTTCTGTTTTGAGGAATATTTTCATTTAGGTTTAAAAAGGTTTTGATTAGGGGCAGGTTTTAGGTATGGATAATATTTTAAGCAGGAATGATGTTTCAAAATAGATGATAATCCAGGGTCGTACTTGGCAAAATCAGACCCATCAGAAACCCCATAATAAGTGTTAATGTTTTCACAGTATGAAAATAACTTGAAGACTACAAGGCTGAAACTCTCTTTACCTTTTCTTTGGCTTTTTTTTTTTTGGTGTCTATTAAGACATTTTCTTATTTTCTAAAATATCTTTATTGGGACTGTACAGCTTTCCCAGTTAACCATATTTCTGGCAAAAAAACATATATGGTAATTTCATCGACAGTGGTAATAATATAAATAGGAACGGTGTTAACTTAAAATGTTCGAAGTTTTAAAACCATGACTTTTCTAATCTGTAACGATGACAAAAATGATATCACACAGTTATTTTTATATGAGTGCAGAACTAAGAATGGCTTGATAAATTCAAATACATTTTCATGACAATTCTATTGAACACCTACAAAAACAATACAAAATCAATACAAAAACACAAAGGACACTATATGCTAATCCAAAATGCACACAGGCACACTGGCAGCAGCAGGGTTCCAGGTGGATACGAGTGGCCTGTGGCAAAGATCTCTCTGAAGGGTTTTGGAGTGTAAATGGAACCTTTTACCACTTCTGCCTTGAAGCGTTTAGTCATCGGTCTGAGAGCATCAAGTGGCCAGTACTGTGTCGCTGAGGCAGGTGCAGTGTGCATTGCTCCACTGCAGGTTAAATGGGATTCGATAGCCACCGCAGTATTCAAGGATTTTGTTTTTTAGTTCTTCGTTGTTGTTTGTCAGAATGTGCAACATGACCCTAACGACACAGCAGACTGTTAGACATCTTTAGTCACGATTGACAGCCATGACAAGGCGCTCAAATCACATTCTGACATCCTCATTGGCACACAAATTAAACGTTTTTTTTTTTCAAGGTATATGGAGTCTGTGGCTAAAGAAAATGCCACAGAAAATGTCAATCTTCACAGCAGAGACTCAAGATGATTTTCACAGTATGAAAATAACTTGAAGGCTACAAGGCATTTGCGTTCATTTGTAACTGAATGCCTCTTTATACTCTCTCTGGCTCTTTTGGTCTCTATTTATACACACGAACACACTGATATGGTCATCAACTGCTGTGCTGTGATGCAACCCTCTCTTCATTAGACAGTTCTTACAAAAGCAGGTACACCAGAGTGATGAGGCCAATGTATTTTGACATATTGTGATTATTATTTTAACTATACATTTTGATATTTTGAGTTGACAGCTCAGTAAGAGAAGATTAATTCCTAAAGCATTTAATTGGCTATCCTATATGCCACATTAAGACCAAAGATTCTGCAATACAGTTCATTTGTTCTGAAAATCAGTGAATTTTTACAGACAGTGAAAACAGAGCAAAATCTTCTGCACAGTGAACTTAAGAAACAGTTAATATATACATAAACAAATACTGTACCTGTAAATACTGTACCTCTACCTAGCCATACATGTAATGTACAACATACTGTACTATACATAGCATTTGTGCTGTCCAAATAAAGATATTTTGAACATGAGTTTAGGTGCTGGCTAAATATTAGCATTACTATAAGTTTTCTTATAATTTGAAATGTAATAACTTAAAGAGCCCATATTATACATGAAATAGGGTCATATCTTGGTTGTATGGGTCTCCAACAACAGTTTAATATGCATGCAAGGTCAAAAAACACTTTCATGGTCTTATAATCTGCATTTATTTTTACCTAATTATCCCAGCGACTCCTGTATGAATCGTCCACTGATTCATTTGTTCCCAAACCCCTCCTTAGCGCGAAGCTAATCTGCGCTGATTGGACCAATGACAGTCTGTTGCGATTGGTCGACTGCCTTCAGTCAGAGAGTGAAAAGCCAAACAGCTAATCAGCAATATAAAAGTAATCACAGTTCATACACGCTCGATGGTGTAGGCGTGGATTTTAGCTGCCAGTGGGTCAATGTAAATACAGACTATGGACTTGAAAATTCAGACGACTAACTATTTTATTGAGCAAAAACTCCAAAAACAGTTGAGGAGATCTCCTAGCTTCTCACTCTGCTCTTTTCACAGACACACACACACACTTATTACACACACACACACACGCGCACTTAACCCTGCTCCGGACGACAACGCGCGCACACACACACACACACACACACACACACACACAAACAAACACACACACCTCCGGACGACAGCTTAATAAACATAAGAAAAGTTATGGTAAAAATTGAAAAGACAATCTCTGTCAAAAGCACCCCCAAACATTTGCCCCAATTTCTCAAATGGGATGGCGGGCCAAATCAAAGGTTTCCATGGGCCAACTTTGGCCCCCGGGCCCTACTTTGGGCATCTGATCTACTCCATTATCCAAACTGCTGTATTTGTATTATTTGCAGCAAAGAGTTGGAGCCTAACCCCTAAAAAACTAAATGGATGGCCAGAATATCACAAGGCTAACACGCATATTTCAAAAAGTCATCTGGTATTGAATTTCTTTTGCTTTGATGTAGCAAACAAGGTGAAAATGTTCCGTTTTACTTCAACATATGGTTTAAAATATCCTGTCCGGAGGCTCAGTTTCTCCCTCGCTGAGGGCATGTTGAGTTTATAAGTCATATTTTAAATGCAATTTATTTTAGATCCAATATATTATGTTGTGCATCCTCAGTGTTTCCCCTACCATTATATAAGTAGCTGTACACCCCCACCCCCCCCATCCCCTTTAAAGTCACATTAATTTTATTTTATATATAGTGGCAGATCACTATTATTTAAAAAAAAAAACAACAACAAGCTAAATAGCTATATGTAATTTCCTTTTTGTCCAGCATGTCCTTTCTGTTCTGCGCTCGCGTCACAGGAGCTAAATTATATACAGATGCAGACATCCCAAGTCTCTTGAAAGTTCCGGTAGTCTTCCGCAAATGCATAGAGTCTCCCGGATGCCCGCAAACGAATGATAATTTCACGGAAATCACGCATCTCCTCCCCAGTCCTCTAATACGTCCCGCATCCCTCCCCGTTTTCAGATACGTTGCACACATCCCATGCTGTCATGCAAGCGGAGCTATCTCCACTCTCTGTGTCTTCTTCTCTGTCTGTGTCTGTCTTCTGCAAATTCATCTCTCTGTAATCCCTGAAAATGTATTAAAATACCCGGAAATCATGGCAACGAGAGGGAATGAGCAAGTGAACAGATCGCGAGAGGCACAGTGATGGTCTAAGCAATACATTTGATAGGTTAAATGAAAAGAGCAATAAAGATATCATTCTCATTGAGAGAACTGTCAGTAGTTGGTGACGAGCAAAATATTGAAATGGTCCTACATGTATTTAGGCCTTTTTTACATACAACAACTGAATGTTTTGTTTTTTAAAATATGACAAATTCACTAAAAGCTGGCTAGAATTGTTGGATAAAAACTTTTTAACATAAATATTTAAGAATATAACTTCTTGTAATACACATATTACTATAAAAAGTAGTTTACAGGTATTTTCCTTTTAGTAAACAAGTATTAGATTTATAGATGTGCATTTTAACTAATCTTCATCTTTCATCATTTGCAACGTTTCCAAATTGCATTGTTTGTAATTTTTCTGTGGCGAGTAAAATGAATGGATGAATTATTTTCTGTAAAGCTTCTTCTAGACATTTTTATAGGAGACATTTTTCAACATTTTTTTAATGACACTGTATAATAATATAGTACCGTGAGTTTGGGTTTAGGGTTGGGATGGGGTAGGTGTTAAAAATACAATTTATTCAGTAATTTAATAGTTAACATAAATAATACTCGGTACAACTACTGTTTTTACAGTGCTGTGATGGTTGGGTTTAGGGTCGGTGGACGTTAATAAAAAACACTTAATGGAAAATGTAATAAATAATATAAATAATTATCCTTAACTTCTGGCCCCAACCATGTCCAATCTAGCAACAACCATGAAATATGCAGGAAGGTAGTTCTCCAGTAATGGGGTTGGTCACCCCTGGTGTAAGATGTGCTAAGGAACCTAAAAAAAATCATTCTTCATGTGATTCAAACATTATAAAAGGAAATTTAGGGGACTGTTTTTAAATTTTATTGGTGATTCCAAATCTAAAATAACTTTTTTTTGAAGAATCTGATGTTTTCACATATAAAGAGAATGTCTGAGAGGTGTTTCAAAGATGGCCACTGAGTAAAATGACTTGCATCACAGCAGGGGTGTCCAAACTTTGTCACGGAGGGCCAGTGTCCTGGGCTGCACCTGAAACCGAATACTTCCATACTATAGTACATAGTACGCTAAAATCAGTATGCAAGCCGAGTAGTATGTCCGAATTCATAGAATTCGAAAATCAGTATGCGAGAAGTAACCGGATGACTTAATACTTCCGGCGAGATTCTGGAGTGCACATCCCATGCACGCTGCACTATCCCATGATGCCCTGCAAGAGAATTCATGAATGGGAGTGAAGCAACTGACGCAGGTAGGTCATGTGACCATGACAAAATGGTGGATATAGTACGTACTCATTCATACTGTAAAGAACATGCTTTTCTGAGTAGTATGTTTAAATTTAAATGCAGTACCTACGGAGTAGTAGGCGGTTTCGGACGCAACCCTGAGGAGATTAGCTCCACCCCTAATCAAACACACCTGAACCAGCTAATCAAGCTCTTAAGCTGCAGTCACACTGCACTTTTCTCCCCATAGATTTTCATTCTTACGCATGTGAATGCGTCAGACCGGAAGCGCAAACTTGTGCGACGAGTTTGCTGCGTTGGAAAGCTCAAACATGGTGACCTGCATCACATGATTGCGTGAGACCAATCGAAGATCAATATATGACCTTTCTGGACAGAAATTTAAAACAAGGATCAATCGCTTACTTTTTTAAAATGTCTAATCATCTTGTTTAATCTCGCCCCTTTTTGTAGCGCCCTACAACAGAAATTTGCATGCTTAAACTCTTGTGTGATCGCAACTTTACTAGATTAATTAGAAACTTCCTGGAAGTTGTGTTGAAGCAAGTTGGAGCTAAACTCAGCAGGACACTGGCCCTCCAGAACCGAGTTTGTACACCACTGCATTAAAGGGATTTTGACTACATGCATACATTAGAGGTGATTTTTTATATTTCAAATCCTTTTTCTTTTTTTTCAGTCACCAATGGTAGTGCTAATACGGGTTTTCTAGTGGTTTTAGATTGATGTGATAACAAGATGGAAACTTCCCTCAAGATCTTTTTAATTAATCCACCTCAGCTATCTAATTTTGCAGATAGTCTCATTGAGTATGTTTACATGGACACCAATTATCCGATACAGTTAAAACAATACTCTGATTAAGAGTCGACCATGTAAACAGTGATTTTTGATTACCTTAATGCGACTAAGTTATAAAAAAACTAAACAGAAATGGAATTAAGACGTGGAGTATGCTGATTTTAGTCACATTATTGAAGTACAGTACAGATATTTAAACACCTTAATCAAACTATTGCCGTGGTATAGGATTTTCAACGTATTTTGCGTCAGGATAGTCAATACACACACATCTGTTTGACACTATTCTCTGCATCTACCGAGTCAGTGAAGGACCACAGACACAGAAAGACAGAGTTTTTTTCCCCATATGGTGTGTGGTATCAAATTCTATTAAAACAAAACTCCTCCAGCAGTTCATATTCGCATCCTTCATCTCATTTGTCACGGGGGCATGCAGGAAATGTTCCTGAATGAAAATAAAAGTGCCAAACTGCAGTTAAAGTCGACAAATGAAACATTCGAAACAACATGAAACTCTGGAAGAAAATGTGGATAGCATGATAACGCAATGAGGTTAATTGATCTATGTGCTAAACCTGTGAAACGGGATTACAGAAGGAACATTCAAAAAGCAATATATCTAAACACCTTAATCATATTTTTGTCTCATTAGATTAAGGAAAATAACTAGATCACTGATACCCATATAAACGTAGTCACTAATAAGTTGTTACTTACGTTTTTGTGCAAATTCCTTTCCCCCTACTCAGGCCATTTCAAGTCACATCTCAACAATCGAGCTTATCAAGATATTGCACAAGTTTCAGCTACACCATGTCAGACCTTCTTCAATAAATGTAATGAAAAAAGTAAGGCAATGGATGTATTGGATTAGCATTTAACAGAGGCAGAAGACACACGGTAATAACCTCTGTCAGCAAGCCACCGCCGCTCCAAATTTCCCCAAAACACTCCTTCAGAGAGGAAAAAAAAAAAAAGAATTACAGCATTGATCCCATTACACAAATGACTTCTCTGCAATCCACTGCACCTGGTGTGGGCCGGTTTGACATTGAGCCAGAATGAAGAATATTAAAGAAATGTGCAATATCTTACTTGAGGCGTTATATTAAATTACAGCAGTTCGGGGCCAACTGGCGTTTTAGAAGCTTGGATGGGGATCATGCGACTAAAAGCTGATGTGAGATTAAACTGCCTTCTTTAATCCATTTTGCAATCAGGAAGGTACGGCCGTCATTAGAGCTGTTGCCTTGCCTGCTTAAGGTTATTCATCGCTTCATTTGTGGAAAGAGAATCATAAATGGGCTAGTCAAATCATCTTGGTGAGTGATGAATGGCTTATCTGTGTAGCATATCAGTCATCAAGGAGCGTATGAACACTGCTGATCAATTTGCGCGCATGCATGACCAAACTGCAGGCAGTACCACAAGCTGTTAAAGACTTCCACGCCCAATCTCTTTGGTTAGTGGGTAATGTGTGAGGTCATTGCCATCTCCCTGCTTTAGTAACTGAATCGTAAAGATCCTCTAGCGGCGCTAAAAGCATAATCACATGTCTGCGACAGCGCACACCATGCTGATGATGTGTGTGGAGGCTGCTGTCACACTGTAGGACTTATATCCTTTGCTCATGTATAGTCTTTGATCGCATCTGTGGCTGAAATCCTGCTCCCCTTGAAGAAGGACACTAGCTAAGCTGTCTAAAATATGTGCTCTTGCATATTCTCAGTTTTGAAGTGCAACCTGAAAGGTCAATGCCAGAGGTCATTGCAAGCCAGGCTCATTGGAAATTCTTGACTCAACCTGCATTTTTGCTAAATTTAAAATACGTTGCCATTAGAGGGTGCTGTGTACACGTCGATGAGAAGGGGGGGTTGCTTGTCAGCTCACCTAGATTGCAGTTTTATGCACAGCATCAAATAAATACACCAAAACAACTTAATGATGTCTTATTTGTAATCGAATATGTTTGCCTCACCTATCTACCTCCATATGGACAACTTTGCTGCAACCCAAGCTCACTCTGAAAGCGTAGCCCTATATACATTTCTGAAGAGCACCAAGTATGTCCCAGGAGATATGTTTATTTGCAATTTTTGTTTTCACAAATCCACGAGAGACCACTGTGTATGCTTTATGAGATCTCAAATCTCTCTCGCGAGTGCCATTTGCACCTGCTCTTGTGTAAATCCACCAGAGACCGTCGAGACTGTCGATTGACTGAATAACTGATTGACCGAATGCCTGACCCACATTCGTCCTTTCCTAAACCCAACCAATAGTGTTTTCAAAAGCACCATCTGACCCGCCCACCCACTTCTCTAAACCCATCTGACAAAGCAATCTAAAAAAAGAAAAGCCCTCGCCTGATTTTCACCACATTTTCAGATTTTACCACATACTCACCCTGTTATTTACTGGTTTATAAAATTTTTAGGCTTTTGTATTTGTCTTGTATTGGTCCACTTTCTGGAACCATTCTTTGCTGGACTCAAACTTCATTGTTGCAGTCAACTTTTATCTGCGTCTCAAGTCCACCAATGTATGCTGCAAGCCACTGGACAAACTGGTAAGAGCGGGAAAACCATCCATACGGAGGTAAGTGGTTAGCTGGTAAGAGTAAGCTGGTAAGCTTCTGGCTGCATAATTCGTGATCTCCAGACATTAGGGATGGGTGATACCAATATTTTTGTTTCCGATCCGATACCAAGTATTTCAAGACAAGTATCATCAATATCAATACTTAAATTAAATATTTTATAGTGACTTTTTTGTATGTTTATCACCTTTATTATTATTATTTTATTTTTATTATTATTAAATAAAACACAAGACATATGATTCCTTTTTACATTTATTAAAATTAGAACTATAATTGGCTAAATAGCACCATAAAATAAAATATTACACTGCACAAACCTTGTTTAATTAAAAAAAATATTACTTTTAATGTTTTATTTAATGAAACATATGATTGTTTACACTCTCCTTTTAAACCTGATTTTCTTTTACTGATCACAATCTTTTGTTTTTGAAAAGTAAAATATAATAAAACAAATAGTTGCCTAACAAAAAACAAAAACAAATCCTTGACAATAGTCAATAGCCTGGAATAACATCCTCTGCATGCCTCAGCTGCATTTCATCATGCTCTTGAGGATGTTTTGCTTTTAGATGCT
Organism: Danio rerio; assembly: GCF_052040795.2. Lineage (NCBI taxonomy): Eukaryota > Metazoa > Chordata > Actinopteri > Cypriniformes > Danionidae > Danio > Danio rerio. The sequence continues at coordinate 19,718,082 of NC_141022.1, forward strand.
TTGTCATATTGGTGGTATTGCCACTGTGGTGACAAGTGCCACACAAAGCACCGTCATTATTTACTAAATAAATTACTCCAGAGTAAAATAACTCCAGATTGTACTTTGTCTACGTTCAGTCATGATGACCGCATCTCCGCTCTAGAGTTTTACAACCAAAAAATATTATAGTTCCCATTTGTTTTCCTATTTAAGTAAATATAAATATAATATGTGGCGCTATAATTTTTGAGATATTCTAAAATCTCTGATCACTCAGTAAGAAAAACCCCAACAAAAGATTGATACTTTTACTTAAGGATCGATCCTTTTGATCTATTTCCAGTATCGAAAATATAGATACTTCAGAATCGGTCCTCCCATCCCCAACAGAAATGTATATAGGGCTAGGATTTCAAAATGCGCCTATGTTGCTTTTCTGTTGTGGTCAGTTTGCACTGTAGCTCACTTTTTATAGTGTTGCTCATGGGTTCAAGTCTGATGAAGCATGGTTCCATGATAGAGATAAAAGCAATGTAAATTCAAGGTGATACTCTATGGTTGCAGTGCAGTTTTCCCTTACATTTGCTTTTGAAAACACTAGTGGTTGGGATGGAGAAGGGTTTAGCTCAGTGTTTCTCTATGTGATCTGACAAGCCCAGCCTTAAGGCTGATTTATACTTCTGCGTCAAACACCGGCGTAGGCTACGGCGCTGACGCATAGCCCTGTCACTGACATGCACCTCTCAAAAATTGTAACTACATGTCGCAACAACGCGTATCGCAAGCGATGTGATTGGTCGGCTTGCTAGCGCCGACGAGTCTGGGCGGGACCGAGAGCCGCGCGAATGGCGCGAGCGATTGTTTACAAGTGTGGAGTCCCGTGAAGGAGCTCCGGATGGAAAGTTTTGTTCTGTGTTTACCTCATGGTTAAAGTTGTTGCACGTCCGCCGGTTCCTGCCTCAAAATGAGCGAGTTTGAGTCACTTGTACATACAGGAAGTGTTCAGAATAGCAAAACAGAAGCGAAGAAACTCGACACAGAGGAACATTTACACCTCACTGCCCACTAGCGTTTCGGAAGTGTTAATGCAGACAAACGGAGACAGCGAGCAGAAATATAAATGCACAGCTGCGCGCGTTGTCTGCGCCGTGAGTTGCGCCAGTCACTTGACGCAGAAGTATAAACCAGGCTTTAGTATTAACGTGCAAAAAAAAGACCTTTATCTGATGCGTATAACAAAATGTAGACTTAGGGGCCGATCACACCAAATGCGAATCACAGTTTATTGCTTTAAGAGATGCCTTTTTAAAAATTATTTACTATTGGCCATGAGTGTTTATGCACCCTGCGAGCCTCGCATTTTAACTGCCTGCTGTGCCTCGCGTTTTTGTTGTTGAACCCTATGCGCTCGCAGTTGAAAAAAGTAAAAGTGAGAGGAGAAATCGTGTTACATCATTCGCGTCTTTCATTCTCCAATGGTGACTGCAGTTTTTGTGTTGTCAAGACAACTACAGACTTTTGAAGATGGAGGAGAGACTTGTGGTTGCTGTTTTCAGGTATCCGGTGCTGTATGACTTGTATCCGGTGCTTGTATGAAATCTTGAATTTCCCAATATTATTATATTAAAATTATACCAATATCAACAACAACACTCTCCCACAATACAGTCATTGCCAAGCGACTTAAAAGGCGCATTGCACTGCTTTTTTTGTTGTCAACAAAAAGGCAGTGTGGTGCGCCTCACGTTTTTAGAACGGACAAGCGCGTTCAGTGTGATGGGCCCCTAAGTAATTTATTTCAAATTAATAAAACTGTATACAGCGCCCTCTACTGGATTCGTCATCTGAAATGTGCAATGAAAGGTTCACTTGAAGAGTGAATGTGTGTATATCTTAAAATATTACCTCCAAGTAGTTTTTAAAAATCACTTCTAAATCAATCAAAATTTCCCTGCACCAATACAATTTGTAATACTTAATAAAACAAGCTGCTGTTGTGTGCAGCCAACATGACATATCTGCAGTAGTAGGAATCAATGTTTAATAGTATTCATTTATTTTCCTTCGGCTTAGTCTCTTTATTTATCAGAAGTCACCACAGCAGAATGAAGCGCCAACTTATCCAGCATATGTTTTACACAATTGATGCTTTCCCAGCCTTAACAGCACTGGGACACACCCATACACTCTCAGATTGACAAACATACACTACGGCCACTTTCGCCTACTCAATTAACCAATAGCGCATGTCTTTGGACTTTGGGGAAAATTGGAACACCTGGAGGAAACCCACATGAACACGGGAAGAACATGCAAACTAGGGTTGGGTACCGTAACCCAGAGCCATTATAGCACCGGTACCATTGTAACCGGTATGAAACGGACCAAATTAGCATATGAATTTTCGTGCCTAATTTCGGTGCCACTGGTGCTGTGACAAGGACGTAAGAAGCATTAAGGGGTGCATCAATGGCACACATAGGATACGCATTGTCACACCATCTCTAAACTTTTAATTCTAAACAACTTTGAGGAATAAGGACATGCAATGTCAGGCGTTTGTTCTTGTTGTACAAAACATGCAGTACAGCGCATTCGGTGAGCGAGAGCGATTCTGTTCAGATCAACACATATGATTGCGTTCATCAAATTTGCTTAAACTAAGCGTTTAAAAGTGTATTTTACAGGCGAGAATTCTGACATTTGAGGGCTCATGGAATCAACTTAAAGGCAGAGGAATGCACTGTCTCTGAAAGCTTGCGACATCATCTGGCGATTCCAGTGAGTACGTACACCAACGCCCTGATTTTAATATGATTAAGACAATACTCTGATTAAGAGTCTAGACTACCATGTAAACAGTGATTTTTGATCACCTTAAAAGACCACAGACACCTGCGTCGCAAAATGCGGAGGTTTTTTCTTTTCCTTCAAAGTGACATATCAAATTCCATTAAAAAAACACTTTTACACCAATCCTTACTTAATGCTCGCATTAAATACCTGTTTGTCAAGGGGGCATGAATGAAATGTGCCTGAATGAAAGTGAAACTGCAGTTAAAGTCAAAAAATTAAAAATAAAACACCTGAAATTATATGAAACTCTGGAGGAAACATGGAAAGTGTGGTGACGCAATGATGTTAATCGATCTATGTACTATAACATGTAAGACAGGATCAGGGCTTTACATTAACTTTTTTGATCACTAGCCATGGTGGCTAGTAGTTTTCCAACGTTACTAGCCACTCTGCATTTTCACTAGCCACAATTTTGTTGTTGGGAATTTTTTTTATATGCATAAGTGTGACTTTGACATGCTAAAATTACTTGATTTAAATTTTGTGTTATGTCCACATGCCTCCTCATTCATTTCACGTTTTGTGTGTCGTGTATGAGCAAATGGGTCATGGTTTCATAGTGTTATACTGCAATTAGTTTTTTTTTCACATGACTTTTCAGAACTAAAAATTAAGGATTTACCAAATTTATCTCTGACCACACCAAACAAAAATTATTTCTTAGCCACAAACTTTAAATCTGTCAAACAAGCTAAATGTGGCTGTATACTATACTTTTTATTTAACAAAGCATTTTTTTTTAAAAACCAATGAAAAACAATTGACTTTAAAAATTATTATTGTCATGTATCAAAAATACAGTAATCTGTCCTAAAGGTCTCTCAGATCACCAGTTAACTACACATACATGGAGAGTTAATCTCATACTATAGCAAATGTTTTTGTAAAAAAAATTATAATTAAACCATACAAACAAAAATAACTGTAAGCAAAAGAAAGCAGGTGAAAAACGTACTGTGTGATAATGGAAGGATGATCTCACGGTTAAGGCCAATTAATAATGTTCAAAACGAAAGCAACCGGTGCTGCTTACAAAAAGACAAATTTGGAGCTCTTGAAAGCAGCAAGACTGTGTGTGCAGTAGCATTACTTTTTTGCCTGACTATTTGAAAGAGATCCGATCACAGTTGCGTTCCAGGCACGTGTGCTTCAAGGAAGGAAACAGGAGCGCGCACGCGCTTTAAACAGTCGCGCGCATCACATCAGCTGTTTGCGCGAGTGATTACCCTCTCATTCGGTATTCATCTTCTTTTTTTCTGCTTGCGCGAATGCATTTTTTTTGTTAGTCGTGCTGTTTCTCCATTCTAAGATCACATTTGCACGCATACTGGATCATTCTTATAGTCCTACCCTGCTTTTAAGAAAACCACAATTTAAAAATTATTTTCAACCAGTCAAAGTGGCTAGTGGGAGTAACTGTCTAACCCGCCAAAGCTGAAATCTACCCACATTTGGGTGTTAATGTAAAGCCCTGGACGGGATTATGAAAGGAACATTCAAAAAGCAACTCATGTAAACACCTTGATCATATTATTGTCTTATTGAGATTAAGTCAAATCATTAGATAACTGATAACCATGTAAACATAGTCACAAGACCTAACCCAAGAAAAAAGGAGTTGAGTATTTTGATGACAGCCTTTCCACAGGTTAGAAGTAAGCTAATGTAATTTCATAATGCAAGTCTTAAATTCATGCTCACTTGGCATTTCTGTGTGGAGTTTGCGGGCTCTATTTTGACGGTCCATGTGCAGAGCCCAAAACGCAGAGCGCAAACGCTTTCAGGGCATTTCAGGACGCGTTTTTGCTAATTTAAGGACGGGAAATCTGCCTTGCGCCGTGGCGCATGGTCTTAAAGGGTTGAGTTTATTTTCTTGATGAGTTATAGGTGTGTTTTGAGAATAAACCAATTAGAGCCTCATCTCCCATTCCCTTTAAGAGTCAGCTGCATCACGCCAAGAGCGCATTCGCTATTTACAGGATGCAAAGTAAGTCTAAGTGGAAAAAAATTGCATTTCACAAGCAAACAGTTAACAGTTAACAGTTTTTTATCAGAAAACTGTTAGACAGAGCATCTACTGTTTGAGAATGAGAGATAATGGAACTACTTTCACATTCGCTCTTGGATAGGGAAACCTTTACGCACAGACATCAATTAGTCTATAAATAAATACTTTTGTTTGTTAAGCGCAAATATTCATTTCAAGACTATTTCTAAATTCAGTTCTAATTTCCAGCAAACAAATAAATAAATAATAATAACAAAATGTGCTCAAAAACCTGAGTTATATCCTAAAACACATGCTGTGCCCTATATGGTCTAAAACCTGACAGGTGGGCAAATCTCAGCTTGTTTTTAATAAAAAATATAAATATGGATTTTATAAATAATACTGCTAATAATAATAACATTATACAAAAGCAAATTGTTGAACTGAAAAAGCCTCCCGAGATGAAAAAGACATGAAAGCAGTGATTTCATATTTATGTAGGCTAGAAAATAATGTTTTGTAATATTTTAATCCTTTATATTTATATTCTATATCTATTCTTATTATATCCTATATATATATCCTTAATATTAAAATTTTTTCATATGTAAAGATATTTGCCTATTGCTCTCTTGTGCGTATTAAGCAGTGCGTAAGCGAGGTGCAACTCTGCGCCGGAGTTTAGACCGGGTTAGTTTTGGTCTAATGAAAAATCTATTATAGTTTCTAAAAATAGCAACGCGCCAGCGGTCCGCCTCAGAACGCCTTCCTTTTTAGACCAGAACGCCTATGGGCGCAAAAATGAGCGCAAATGCATTTGCTATTTAAACAGCGTAGCGCAACGCCTCAAAACGACTCTTGCGCCAAGCTGAAACTACCAAAAGACTATTGCGCCACGCCTTGCGCCACACTGCGCCGGGTGTATGATAGGACCCTGCATTTTCTCCCCGCGTTTGCATGGGTTTCCTCCGGGTGCTTTGGTTTCCCCACAGTCCAAAGATATGTTGTACAGGTAAACTGGGTTGGCTAAAATTGTCCGTAGTGTATGTGTGTGAATGAGTGCGCATGAATGTTTCCCAGAGATGGGTTGCAGCTGGAAGGTCATGCGCTGCGTAAAACATATGCTGGATTAAGTTGGCGGTTCATTCCGCTGTGGCGAACCCAGATTAATAATGGGACTAAGCTAAAAAGAAAATGAATGAATGAAGAAAATAATAAAAATATAAATTGATGTTTACTTTAAACTTTGATTATATTGTTCTATTTAAATTATTTTTTCAAAGGTTTTGTCAAATAAAAGATTTTTCTAGAGTCATCCACCATAAATTTGTGGCTCAAAAGTACCAGTTCAGGCACCTTTTTGGCAGTGGTACCATTTTAAAAGTATCGATTTAGCACCGGTATCGAAATAACCCCAAACAATACCCAACCCTAATACAAACTCCACACAGAAATGCCAACTGGCCCAGCTGGGACTCGAACCAGTGACCTTCTTGCTGTGAGTTGACATTACTAACCACAGAGCCACCGTGCCACTATATAATAGTATATCAAAATTACTTCAAATTTATATGCTTTATGTCCATTTTATCCATTTGGCAAGTCACCAATCACTTTCTTGCATTGTTGAACAATCTCAGTTAGTGTTTCACTGGAGAAAACAAATAATGAGGAATGACATGAGGGTGGATAAACAATGACAAAATGCGTTTGTCATCACTTGTCATTTTTGTATGCACTCTTCCTTTAATTGCCACTTCTCGTGGAGTCCTGACTAATGTCTTTTCTGACTCAACCAACTCCACCAGCATACTCAATCCCAATTTTACTCAACCCATCTTTCATCATGCAGACCCATCAATCCATCCCCTAACACAAGTAAACAGCCACTCGTATCTGATTTTCCATGGAAATCTCATGCACCTGCCGTCCGCCATTGCCTGCCTCCAATCTGACACCTGTCTGTAATCACTACACAGCTCTTATCCAGTTCTCATACGTGAACCCCTGCCAGAGCTGCAGCATTTCAGCTAGAAATGCTGGACGGATCTCTGATGAATTGAAAGCTGCCAATGATCAGACAGAGTGATAGCAGAGGCTCTCCATCGGTCCATGCAGTTGGGGCACAGTGACACAGAGGAGTGATGTGAGCTAAAGCTGGGAGAAAAGTGTCCCCAGGCGTGCTATTTTTGCTGAGAGATTGAAGGAAACACATCTGACCTGCTCTCCTGAGGAAGGAGAAATGCGAGTTTCACGGTTCTTTCCATTCTTTTAAACAATACTGTGAAATCTTCCAAAGGTCCTGCCAGTGCAAATGAGGTTTTGAGAGAAACAGATTCTCAGCACAGAGTGAAAAAAAATGAAAAATAGTGTGGGTATGTGCGAATGAGAACCACAAAGCACTGTGCAAAAGGCCACTAAAGAGCAGATTGACTGCACTTGTGATGCCTTTACCTGCAGGACCATTTAAAAGGGTCTTTGAGAAGATAATATCGTCAGCGAAATGAGTTTCAGTGCAAGGACAAATCAATGAGCAAGGCCAGATTTCTTAAAATGGACTGCCACATTGGGCATTTACACTCAGATAATGTGAGTCACAATAGCATAAGCATGGCGAAATGCCTGGAGAAAAACAATAAAGCGCAATTAAATAGAAATTGAGCTTGTGCATACTCTGAAAGAAACACAAACATGGCATGGAAAAGCACACATCACAGACTAATCCTCCTTCGGCCAAATTTGTCCAGACAGACTCGTGTCTGGCAGCGCAGAGAAGCACGTCGTGAGGACAGTAAATGATAAAGACATCAATCAGAGAAAGGCCCAAGCCCTGGTCAAAGGCAAAGGTGTTGAGAGAGAGAATAAAACCGTGTGTCTCCAGCCACCATTTTGTATAGGGCTGTATTGATCCTCTGGCCGATAATGCGAAAAGCAGGGCCAGAAAAATATGTCCCAGTTTCATTCATCACACACACATGGATGCTGTGGAACACATCGTCTGGCCCTGCAGGGAGAAAGGCTGCTCAGAAATAGCCTGAACTCAAAAAGACAAGATACTAATGCAACACATGGATCTGAGTGCGGCCACTTCACGCCTACCTTCATTATGCAAACACATTTGTCATAACAGTGCAAAAAACTTGCTCAAGTAGATGGATTTTAGTAGGAGGGGTGTAGCAGGGGATTTTGGAGACTGTACCCTGTTCCGACCGTTTGAACATGTCCTTCTCTGGTTCAGCTTCTCTTCACATCTCTCTGAATATAGAGATATCCCTGTCATGTGCTCCAGGGTACAGCTGTCAATCACCATGTGACAGAAATGGGGGAAAACTGGTGCATGAGTCAATTAATATTCAGAGTGGATCTACATTTAGTCCACAAGTGCAGGAGTAGGAGTAGGAGGGGCACTGGAAGGATGAAGCAGGGATGAAGGGGGACTTTGATGATGTCCTTAAATTTCAAACGTGGAAACTTATAATGCAAATGATGCCATTATTATGCTTCTAAGGTTATTCAAATGTTATACCAACAGACAATGACTTAATTATCTGGAAGCAGAAATAGTTTGTAACAAATGGCAAGCTCTATACATATTTGACACTACCTACTTAGGCATATTATGTTCTTCCCATTTTACTTATAATTTAAAATATGATTGAAATTATAATTAAAATAAATTTACCACAGATTTACACTGATTCAATCCTACCTTTAGCACATCTGCAAATAAAACAACAACAAAAAACTCATTTTGCAATACAAATGAATCACGTTGACCAACAAATACTCACCAGAGTTTGCTGGTACTGAAGCACGCGCTGGGGCGCTCGGTCACGCGCCATAACCTTGAATGCAGCGGGAATTAATTTTTAAACGCGATACTATATTCCCAGACTCCACAAGATCACCTCTGCATCACCGGGACGAAATTCAACAAGCAGCATGAACTGAGTAACAGGTCCTTCTCCGCAGAAAACAGCCCAGCAGCTCATCCAGCTGTCGAATGAACTATTCCCTCTTCCTGCGCGCGCGCGCTGTAATGTATGCCATAACGCGCTGACAACCCGCGTTGTGTGGGAAGACAGGGGTTACTACACTTCATACCTGTTGACTAGATTGTTAAAAATCAATAGATATTTCTGCTGCTGTGTGAGTAATCGCTGTTTTGCACTACGTGAACTAAGGCACTTAACGGGTAGATTGCATACTCCACCAATCTGCTGTTATTACAAGGATTAAATGAACCGTAACAACGTAGGTACATGTATCTTAGTTTCAGTACAAATTGTGTTGTTTTTTAATGAAACAATATGCCAAATTGCTACTGATTAAGCTTGATTATTTTTTAATTTAACCAACTGAAAAAATGATTCTTTAAGAAGTGTTCCCTGAAAGGTTCCTTTGGGAACGAAAATCGGTTCTTCTATGACAGTATTGCAAAATCCCTCCAGTGGGACATGTGTTTTTAGGTATACAAAGGTTGGACATAATTAAAACCTTTATATTTAACATTGTGGAGAAAAACAGCATCAACCAAACCCTTATTTTTCGTACCTTTACTTTCACCATGCATCTGTTGACCTTTCTATTAACACATACAAACTGATCTGTATCGACACAGAACATTCTCACTTCAGAAACCTGCGGAGAACCAGTGACCAGTTGATCACACTGTTGATTAATATCACTTGATTACAGTAGATACTAAATATAGTCACAAGCTGGAAGGCTGCATTTCAAGCCCAGTCCACAAGCAAGAGATGAAAGACAGAATTCCTTGGAGAGACAGAAAGAAACCAATAGGTTGTTAAACAGATTTCCCTACAGGGATAGAAACTGGTAGGCTGCATTTGGGCTCAGTAACAGGTCCATTGCCAGCTCAGGGAACAGCAGGGCCACAGGCTGGGATGAAAAATGAATGTATCACTGTGAATTCTGACAGTTTTCTCGCAATACTGCAGTGTTTTTGTGTATACATGTTCATGCTCTCTCTCTCTCTCTCTCTCTCTCTCTCTCTCTCTCCTCTGTGCATACTCATGCATACAGACCTAACTCAAAAACCCTGTCTCTGCTTTTATACTGATAGAAATGTCATGTCTTTGTGTGTCCAGTTGTCTGTCCCCAAAAAGATTACTGCAAAGTACACTGTCATATCTAGTAATCTGGATCACTAGTTAACAGCTCTTCACAGACATAAGCCACTTCTCCACAAAAGGATGGCTCGTGTATTTAAAACCAGTACAATTTCCTCTTTCTCAGTGAATCACAAAAGAAAAGATGTAAAAAATTGGATTTTGAAACTAAACATGTAAATACGGTGAATAAAAATTGAAGTAGTACAGCGTTATTTAAACCACAGTGTTCTTCAAAATACCTTCTACAGAAAAATTATAGGTCTAGAAATTATATATTTTTGGATGAACTATATAGTTTTAATACATAGAAATACACAAAATACCTTCTTTCTTTATGTCTTTATACATCAAATAACATAACTTATGTTCATGCTCAACATTACACACATCACACGAAGATGTATTGGACAGGTGAGCACTTGATGCAAATTCTTTGAACTGGGTGTTCCAACGCCCTCAGCACTAACACACTGACCCAGTTCAGTGCATCCTTCACAAAACTTTCTGTAATGTTCTTTTAATGAAGTGTGGAAGAGCTCAACAGAACATCTTGTTCATTGACAATTTAAATATGGGTCTGGGTGAGAAAATAAGAGGCTGATCCGTAGTGGGGGTGTGAAACAAGGGTCGATGTTAGATTACATGCAAATACATTATCATCCCAGATAGGGAATAAAACCCAGTGTGCATTGATCAAAATAGCATGTGGCTGTTTTCTGGTCAATACCGGTCTGGCTGCAACAAAAGTGGCTCATTTAAAATCCTATCAGTTTGAACATACAGTTTAACATGCAAGGAAACTACATTGCTTTTCAGTCATTTAAACAAAAAAGAAAGAATGATAAACGTTTTTTTAACTCGTTATTAATATTAATTAATTAAAAAGCTTTTGAAAATGAAATAAAATAACACTATATTAAAATAAAAATAATGTAAGTTGTTTTTACTGTAAAATATTGTTGATACATTATTTTATTAATCTTTCACACAGAATATAATTAATATAGTTTTTTATTATTTTTTATTTTGTTATTTACTGTAATTAAAATAGTTTGGAATTTGTTGAGATTTCTTTTATCAAATTTTTTTTCCTCCCATTTTTGTTTTTAGTTATAAGCAAGGGGGTGATTTAACTACCAGTCTTGTAATGTTTACTGCACTACAGTGTCATGCTGCCCTGATGGTGTTTTCTGTTGTGTGGGCAATACTGCTCTGCCTTCAACTTATTATTAGTCACTGTTGCTGGAGAGGCCAATGTTGCTGAACTTTAAGTCATCGTGTGGCCTTCTAGTGTACCATCTGTAGTTAATCATGACAGTTTACTGCAACAGACAAGATCTAAGAGCTCAAATCGGTTAATAGTAATCATTTTATGGCATTTAAGAATTACTACCCACAAAACCTTAAATTTCTATTTTGTAAAAAAAATAGATTTAAAAGTGATCTGAATAAATCAGCTTTCCATTGACGTAGAAGTCAGAATTATTAACCCCCCTGAATTGTTAGCCCCCGTTTGTTTTCCCACAATTTCTTTTTAACAGAGAGATTTTTTTTCAACACATTTCTAAACATAATAGTTTTAATAACTCATTTCTAATGTCTGATTTATTTAATCTTTGCCATGATGACTGTAAATAATATTTGACTAGATATTTTTAAAGACACTTAAAGTGACATTTAAAGGCTTAACTAGGTTAATTAGGTTAAATAGGCAGGATAGGGTAATTAGGCAAGTTGTTGTATAACGATTGTTTGTTCAGTGGACTATTGAAAAAAATAGCTTAAAGGGGCTAATTATATTGACTATAAATTTTTTTTTTTTAATTAAAAACTGCTTTCATTTTAGCAAATAATAAATAAAATAAAAATAATAATAAAAATAAATATAAATAAATAAATAAATAAGACTTTCTCCAGAAGAAAAAATATTTTCGGACATAATGTGAAAATTTCTATGCTTGGTTAAACATAATTTGGGAAATATATTTTATAAAATAGGGGTGGGGGGTGGGGGAGTACTAATAATTCTGATTTCAACTGTATGTGGTTAAGATAGGACAATATTTAGCTGAGATACAACTATTCAAATTCTAAAACATCTAAAAAATGTAAGTGAAAATATCAAAGTTGTCCAAATTAAGTTCTTAGCAGTGCACAATACTATTCAAAAATATGTTTGGATATATTTATAGTAGGACATTTACAAAATGTCATTGTGAAAGATGATCTTTGCATATATTCTAATGATTTTTGGTATAAAGTAAATGTCGAATATATAAAAGACTGGGTTTTGTGGTCCAGGGTCACAAATATTATTTAAATATGGTCCTTAATGCGCCATCATTATATTTTATAGCAAAGTTCCAATGAACACAGCTGTTATTTTTACAATATATACACATTATAACCTTTTTTCAAAGTAAATTTAAAGTAAATTGACTTGGCAGCAACTGAGCACCACATTTAGCAAATCAATCAGAAGATAAAGTTTCTCTCCAACTTATGTGATTTTGCCCTCTTATGAATGCAGTAAACTCCTACATTTCCAAATTCAACAGAATTGATCATTTAAGATGGAGTTATCTAATTCTGTTTTGAATTGTGTGAATGAAAATATCAATATATATATATATATATATATATATATATATATATATATATATATATATATATATATATATATATATATATTTTTTTTTTTTTTTTTTTGCGCTTCAGGTTACTCAAACGCCAAGAAAGGACCTTGAAGGGACATTGGATCTACATTTATAAATGACTGAATCCACAGGATATCTTGACATGGATATCATCTTACACTCAGCCGGTCTGACAACATTGTGCCTATTTGTCCTCATTAGACAATCTAGACAAGAATCAGGCGTACATGTTCAACTCCCTGCACGAATAACACTGTGCCCTTGAGCCCCACATGAAAACCAAGTCGATTAAATGCCCCTCAGAATAAGAAAGGCACGCAAAAAAAGCTTTAAAGAGGCGATCGGATTGCTCTGACGGCAGTTGGCTGACTTCTGAAGCTCTTTAACAGCGCAGTTTATCAGCAGCAATATTGGACAGCTTAACAGGTTGCTATTTCGTCTTTGGCGGCTACTTACATTTTTCCGCGCCGGCTTTTAGTCTTGATAAGAGCTCCTCTTGAACGCAACAGTCCAAACGTCACCTACGCCGCTCCATTTAATGACGCAAAAAATGTCAGAAATCCCCACACAATTAGAGTAACGCAATCACAATCGAGTAATGACGTCAGTGGTGTTTGGTTTCCCAATTGTTCGTCTAGACGATCGAGATACTTTCTGTGTAATTGTCCTCGCCGGTAAAATGCCAGTGCCCTGTTGCTGGTGCCTCTCGCTCGTCTTTAAATTCGCCTCAGCCTGGAAACTAAAGTCAAAAAAAGAAGAGGGAAAAAAGCCGAGCGCCTTCCTTAACACACACTTGAAGGTGTTAATGCATCACCTAAACTGTCCGGATTAGTGTGCACTGCACGCGCTGATAGGTAAAGGAGTAATTAAGCCGGCAGAGCCTGGGGCGCGTGCACTGGCCAGGAATTGATTCTGTGATGCAATGCGGGTTCCGTCACTGGTTTAGTGAGAGCGGCTTGACTTCACTTCTGTTCCTATTGCTCGTCATCGATGCCACGCTATGGCGCATTCGTCTTCCTTAGCGCGTTATGCTGATGACATGTTGACAGTTTTAAAGTGAATGCTTTTATTCATTCTGTAGTTTTCAGTATTCAGTAGTCCACTATCTATCTATCTATCTATCTATCTATCTATCTATCTATCTATCTATCTATCTATCTATCTATCTATCTATCTATCTATCTATCTATCTATCTATCTATCTATCTATCTATCTATCTATCTATCTGTCTGTCTGTCTGTCTGTCTGTCTGTCTGTCTGTCTGTCTGTCTGTCTGTCTGTCTGTCTTCTCTTTTCTCTTTCTTCTGCCTATCGATCTATTCATATTTGTCTGTCCATCCATTTTCCAAATATCCATCTGACTGTCTTACACTTTGTTTTGTTCATTCATCCATATATCTATTCATGCATCTCTTTACCACCGATCCCTCCATGGTTTGTTCCATTTACCACTGGATAATTAATGTCTGTCTATATATCTATCTGTCCGTCCGTCCTTCCGTCTATCTATCTATCTATCTATCTATCTATCTATCTATCTATCTATCTATCTATCTATCTATCTATCTATCTATCTATCTATCTATCTATCTATCTATCTATCTATCTATCTATCTATCTATCTATCTATCTATCCACCTTCTATTTTCTCTTTTTTTCTGTCCATTTATCTATTCATGTCTGTCCAGCAATTTTCTAAGCATCCATTTGTTTCTTTCTCTTTGTTCTGTCCGTCCATCCATCCATCCATCCATCCATCCATCCATCCATCCATCCATCCATCCATCCATCCATCCATCCACATCCATCCATCCATCCATCCATCCATCTCTTCAACGTCTTCTCTTTTCTCTTTTTTCCTTCCTTTCTTTCTTTTATTTTCTAAGCATCTATTTGTCTGTTATCCACCACTGCAAAATTAATGTCCATCCATCCATCCATCCATCCATTCATCCATCATCCGTCTGTCTGTCTGTCTGTCTATCCACCTTCTCCTTCTCTTTTCTCTTTTTTTCTGTCCATTCATCTATTCATATTTGTATGTTTGTCCAACAATTTTCTACCATTGTTTTTTTCACTTTGTTATGTCCATCCATCCATGCATCCATCCATCCATCCATCTATCCATCCATCATTCATCCCTTCACCATCTTCTCTTTTATCTTTTTTTCTTTCCTTTCTTTCTTTCTTTCTTTCTTTCATTTTCTAAGAATCTGTCTGTTATCCACCACTGCATAATTAATGTCCATCCATCCATCCATCCATCCATCCATCCATCCATCCATCCATCCATCCATCCATCCATCCATCCATCCATGTATCTATCTATCTATCTATCTATCTATCTATCTATCTATCTATCTATCTATCTATCTATCTATCTATCTATCTATCTATCTATCTATCTATCTATCTATCTATCTATCAATTATCTATGTCTGTCTGTCTGTCTGTTAATTTGGTGGCTGACTTCTAGTAAGTCTAAGATTGTCATTATAATTGTTCGATGGCACAAGCAGGTAGATGATTGCAGACCAAATGAGAAGGCAGGTGGTCATTAAGGCTTGCTGTTGGTTTTTGGAACCTGCTCATTAATCAAACATTGACCATCTTGGACCTGCTTAGACACAAGTTATCATCCACCTAACTCTTATACCACAATTATCCATCCATTCATCCATCCATCCATACGTCCATCCATCAAATTCACCTTCTCTTTTCTCTTTTTTTCTATATCAAAAAGGGGAAGCTGCTTTACCATGGTACATGTTCTCTGTGTATCTGCGATGTTGTAATCATTACTGAAAGCATTTAGACCTTGTCGTGATCACAGCGACTCTAAGGCTTGCACACAAGGCTTTTTGCCCTATCCTGATTTTCACAGCTGTGACTTGTGGGTTGCTGCAGGGTGACTGAGCGGAAGATTGTTTCTCCACTGAGAAAGAGAGAG
This sequence comes from Danio rerio, assembly GCF_052040795.2. Taxonomy (NCBI): domain Eukaryota; kingdom Metazoa; phylum Chordata; class Actinopteri; order Cypriniformes; family Danionidae; genus Danio; species Danio rerio. The sequence goes on from NC_141022.1 coordinate 19,733,656, forward strand.
TGGTGAGATCTTCTAATTTCAGTGCGCGCTAATGTTCAGAACAAACACACTCCTGTATTTAAAAATAACTATCACCATTCCGACTCAGTGCCTCAAATAAACAGTGAATGCACTGTGATCTCCTCATGTTTACAACAATCTGCCAAATCCAAAGACAACAGGTATGCTGCTAGGAAATATATACCTGCCTATACAAGTGACAGGTGTTGTGCTAAAACCGAAAATGTGAAATTAAATTATTAAGAGCTTGTCTTTAGTGGTGTGTGTCTGTGTGTTTATCTGGCAAAGAGAAGTTGGAGCTGAATAAAACAAACATTTATGATAATTCGCAAAGGGACAGAGACACCAGCAGGCTGGTCATGAAAGTAGGCTGTCTGAGCACACTGCTGATTCATACACGCATTTGCTTTCTTTTAGCCCTCAGTGCTTCAAACTTCAGGGATACCTTTGAACACGTTCATATCATTGTGTCGCCATCCAAATAGGAGGACTCATAACATATTTGCTAATAATTAGCTACTAATTACTGTTACATCATTAAAATTGTATTTAAACAGTTTTTCTAATAATTTTGTCTCAGCTAATTTCTCAATAATGATTTTTAATTTGATTTAACACTAAAAATGCAAACAAGTCTCAATAGAAGTTTAACTCTTAATTTTTTTTAATCTAAGGGCTCTATTTGAACCATCTATGCACAAAGTCTAAAGCGCATGCTGCAAAAGCATCAAGAGCAAATGCAAATTGTCATAAATAAACTGGAACAAAAAACAGACACAAAGACATGAAGGTAGTGGTTGTTATATTTATATAGAAATAATTAATTCAAATTATTAATATTAAATATATTAAATTAATAATACAAATATTCAAATATTTTTTGCAACATTTTAATCCTTAACCCTTTTTTTCATATGTAAAGATATTTGTGTATTGCTGTACATCCTGTAGCACTCTGCGCTGGACTTTAGAACAGTTATTAGTTGGTCAATGGCGCATGCTATTTCAGTTCCTCAAAATAGAAACATGCCAACAATACACCTTAACGCACCTCCTTTATAGACCAACATACCCACCCATGAGTCCACAAAGTGGCGCAAATGGCTTTGCTACTTAAACAACGTATTGCAAAATGTGAAAATTAGGATTGCATTGGTCTAAAAACAGCTACAAATCACGCCATACATTTCTTGTATCTTATTGCATCGGGTGTATGATAGGGCCTTAAGTCAGATAAGAGCTTTTACTCTCGCTTTTTTTTTCCTGCTTATTACCTGCTTTTTCTGGGGTCACCACAGCGAAATGAATCTCCAACCTAAATTCTCTGGCAATTGTTTTACATTATAGCTCTTACAGCTTTAGTACAAAGCTTAGTGCTGGTAAACACACACACACACACACACACTCTCCCATTCACACATTATGGCCATATTCAGTTTATCCATAACCTATAGCACATGTTTTTGGACTTTGAGGGAAATTGGAGCACCCAGAGGAAACCCATGTAAACACGGGAGAAAACACTTAGCCACAAGACCTTTTAATTAAAAAAAAAAAAGAAAGAAATAACACTTAAATTCTAGGACCCATTTCACAAGACGTTTATTGGTCATCATAATCCTAAATCCTTGAAAGTTTTTAATATTTAGATTTTTAAAAACCGTATGAACATTTATATGCATTTATGAATATATTATGTCATTTTTGCAGCAAAAATTACAAAATTACAAAAATTTGCATGCAACAAATGTAATTTGTATTTTTTCTGAAAGTCTTGATAACATTATTATGAAGTTTTTCTTTTATTATTTCAGCAAATAGGATTGTATACAATTATTTGTTGTATTTTCTCATTTACTGGGTTTTAAGTTTACCCAACTATAACACCTTCCGCTAATGAGAAACCTGGAAATGTAAAATTGGTCAAATAACATTTGTAACAAAACACAAAATCTTTCAAATTAATGACATTAATGAAATAATTTATAATTTATAATTTGCAGACGTTTGTAAAACATTTCATAGTTTCTTAAGCATGACAATCTAACCTTTAGTTGTAAAATTGAGTTATTATGCAAAATATCTGAATTACAATTCAGTATATAATAAATTAAATTTAAAATTTCTTCTAAAATGAGCAAGCACTTTTTCTCAGGCTTATGTGTAGGTTTAATACTTTTAGTTTTATGGTAAAGAATAAGTTCCTTTAAAAGAAATGCAAAAGTATACTGTAAAAAAATTACAAAAAGCCATCACAACAAAGCTTTTATGTTACTTTAACTTACAACTCCATTGGTTTTCTTAAATTTTCTTACATTTTTTTAAGTTATAAAAAGTTTAACTTAATATTTTAGTCAGTTTGTAAGCTGAGATGACTAGAAAGACCAATTAATTCAACTAAAAAAGTTGAGATGTAAGTTGAGACGACTAGAAAGATCATTTAATTCAACTAAAAAGTAAGGCAGTAATCATTTTGTTTATAGTGTAAACGTATTTAAAATGAAATAGCTAAACAGAAGCAAAGGAGGCTAGGGAAATGCTCATTTTAGAGTAAAAATTCAGATGACACATAGATGTTTTTTACATCTGAACTCTTTACTCGGTTTCTCTGAATTTTGCCATGAACTAATTTCACAATACATTTTATTCCTTAAGTACTGTACATGCAACTGTCTTAATAAATTAAATCTTCTTTACTTGAAAAATAGAATTGTACAAATTATATTTGTATAAAAATACAAGTACTCCACTTAGCTGAGTTCATTTATGCTGAACTGTTGAATGTGTGCAAGGAAAGTTTATTATAAATAATAATTAAACATGACTTTAAATTACATGTAATATCCTACTTTTTAAGTGAAATCTCAGTACTTTGTAACTTCTTACGCACCAAACAATTTATAAATAAAAAAAACTATGCCTTATTTGAATAGCTGTCACACAGGGTATTGATCAAGTAATAAAATATTAACCTGAACTAAATATCTGCGCCTTCAGTGTTTGTTAAGCCAATTCTATTCCCCCCAAAGTCTTATTTGTTTAGAATTGCATAATTATCCGCCACAACTTCAGGGTTACTCTCACTTTTATTTTGGCTTCAGTGTTGTTGAGTCACTGAAGCGACATCAGGGTATGTTCAGAGACGTGATAAAAAACATCCCAGCCGGGAAGGGAACATTCAGAAGTCTGAAAGCGTGGGGGCCATGCACATGATAAAGCTTTCGCGTTACTTCGAAAAAGACGCTCTCCAATGGAAAGCAACGTGACTGGAGATTTCATGTTGTCGCTGGGCATGGATTTAAATAGTAAGTGTCAATGAAGGACGACTTGTTTGTAAAGAAATATTATAACGCGTCTTAAACTTTACGCAGCCTTGCGCAGGAAAACGTGGATGAATTTGAGGTAGCCTAAGTCATTAATCAAATTATAGCATTTTGAAGATTTACAACATATGTACGTTAATACACGTGTATGTGAACAGGAAGTTATTTTATATAATGCCTGCTGTTTGGTGTTTCAAATCAGTTGCCTAAGACATTAGATAATTTATCTGTATACTTATATTATACCTGTATACTTGCAAACAGCACATTAATGAATCAATAACTAAGCAGTACTAATAATCCTGCAAATAACTCGTATGGATGTATTAGAGTAAATGCAACTATATTAATATTAACTACTGGTTTATACCATTTTCTTTTTGGCGTATTATCATTTTTAACAACATTAAATGTTAGCCAATAAAGCATACTTAACAAATTACCGCAAATAGCATGGTTAAACTAGGATCATTGATTTGTGTTTTAACAATTGATAACTGTTTTTCCCCTCATAATACAACCATGGATCTTTTTTTATTAAGGAATGTATGTTTATTTTTGCTAAAAACAAAACATGATTTACTGTATGTTCAGTGGTTTAGATTAAACATGCTTGCTGTGATATTACAACGTAATAACATTCTAGACCCCCAAATATTGCAATGGTGCAATGCCAGTAATGATTTTGTCTCTATGAATTAGCAAAATCATAATTAAGGGGTTCACTCACACATTTAAATATAAATAACAAAATGTAAGCAACATATTACAGTAAAATATTTGAAAATGGCAATCAAGAATTCCTGACAGACATGAATATATTTCACAGTGATATATGAATTTATAATATATGATTATTAGTTAAATCATTTTCAAAGTGTGGTAGACTATTGTTCTTTTTACAACTACTGTCATTTAATATTGCTGAGTCATAACACAAACAGAATTTCTCATTGGATTGATTGTCTTGTAGGAGTGCTGGTTGTAGTTTTCAGCATGGTTGTCTCTGAACTGTCTCACGTTCACACTAGACCAATTGACTTTGTGTGTGACAGCGAGGCCAGGAGAGTGATGAACAAGGTGAAGGATCTACAAGAAGAAAAGGTAAGTCTGTGACATTTATTACAGATGTAAATAATTCCATTGCTTTTCACTAGTCCTAAATCAATGTTTGCATTCTTACCTCACACCAAAGAGATAATGTTACAAGCACAGCTAAGCCATTTAAATTTAGAAACAAAATATGAGCTTAGCTTAGTACTAAAATCAAATCATATCCAATGTGTGTTCAATCCCACATAGAAATCTGATATATGGCAATATATGCAAATTACATATATGACATACAAGTTCATATTTGGATTTCACAAATGTAAAATATGTACAATATGCAACATAATGCAAAAATGGCCATTTTTCAACCTTTTTAATTACAAATATGTACATATGTACAAATGTATTAGCTATAATGTTAGCCATATGTGAAAATATATTTATAATCCCCAGCCACTTTGTTAGGTACACCTTGCTAGTACTGGGCTTGACCATTTTTGCCTTCAGAATTGCTTTAATCCTTCCTGGGGTAGATTTAGCAAGGTACTGGAAGTATTCCTTAGAGATTTTGGTCCATATTGACATGATAGCATCATGCAGTTGCTGCAGATTTGTCGGCTGCACATCCATGATGCGAATCTCCCATTTCACCACATCCCAAAGGTGCTCTATTGGACTGAGATCTGGTGACTGTTGAGGCCATTTAAGTACAGTGAACGCATTGTCATGCTGAAGAAATCAGTTTGAGGTGATGCTTTTCCAATCTCTTTTGTCCAGTTTTGGTGAGCATAGCGAATTGTAGCCTCAGTTTTCTGTTCTTAGCTTACAGGAGTGGCACCTGCTGTGATCTTTTGCTGCTGTAGCCCATCTGCCTCAAGGTTTGATGTGTTGTGCATTCAGAAATGCTCTTCTGCATACTTTGGTTTAACTAATGGTTATTTGAGTTACTGTAGCCTTTCTATCAGCTCAATCCAGTCAATACTCAGACCAGCCCGTCTGCCACCAACAACCATGCCATATCCAAAGTCATTTAAATCAAATTTTTTCCCCATTCTGATGCTCGGTTTAAACTGCAGCAGATCGTCTTGACCATGTCTACATGCCAAAATGCATTGAGTTGCTGCCATGAGATTGGCTGATTACAAATTCGTGTTAACGAGCAGCTGGAAAGGTGTACCTAGTAAAGTGGTCGGTGAGTTTGTGTGTGTGTGTGTCTGTGTGTATATATATATATATATATATATATATATATATATATATATATATATATATATATATATATATATATATATATATATATATATATGTCAGAATTATTAGCCCCCCTTTGAATTGTTTTCTCTTTTTTAAATATTTCCCAAACAATGTTTAACAGAGCAAAGACATTTTCACAGTATGTCTGATAATAATTTTTCTTCTGGAGAAAGTCTTATTTGATTTATTTCGACTAGAATAAAACCAGTTTTAAATTTCTTAAACACAAATAATTTTGTGGACAAAATTATTAGCCCCTTTCAGCAAATTTTTACAGAACAAAACATCATTATACAATAACTTGCCTAATTACCCTAACCTGCCTAGTTAACCTAATTAACTAAATGTGCTTTAAGTTGTTTTGAAGTGTCTTGAAAAATATCTAGTCAAAATAATATTTACTGTCATCATGGCAAAGATAAAATAAAAGAGTTATTAGAGATGAGTTATTAAAACTATTATGATTAGAAATGAAATGTGTTGAAAAAAATCTATCTGTTAAACAGAAAATGGGGAAAAAATCAGGGGGGACTAATAATTCTGTATATATATATATATATATATATATATATATATATATATATATATATATATATATATATATATATATATATATATATATACAGTTGAAGTCAAAATTAAATGTCTATTGTTGCAATATTGCAATATTTTGAAGTATGTTGCATATATGACATATTTTTAGGGATGCACTATATAACGGCGACCATTTTGTTGTCAGCCAATAAATGCTATTTTTAATGTTATTATTAATGATCTTATGTCAAAATTAGCCCGATATCGTTAAGCTGATAAATTATGTAATTGTACAAAATTGCCTAAATCGTGCATTCGTGGTTTCAACTTGTTCAGACTTGTCTAGTGCACTATAACAGAGCATTCCTCTTTTGGTTGTATCAAAATCTGTCTCCGCTTTGTGTGCATATGCAACACACAGTGACTAGTCTCAAACTCACAGCGGTATATCAAAAACCTTTCATTAATAATTTTTCGCAGTTGACAACAAGAATGATTTTAGAAGTGTTGTCTGATTGACAAGCAGCACCTACGTGTGTTCAAAAAAATCTAAAACGCCAAATGGGATGAAATAGGGGGCATTTTCTAAAGTCATATCAAAAGGCTGATTTATACTTCTGCATCAAGTGAACGTGTATGCTCCAGCGCAGCCTTTGCGTGGTCGCATAGCCCACATGGTTGTTGATGATGCTGACGCGCACCTCTCAAAAACTGCATGTCGCAACGACGCGTAGAGCAAGCTCTGTGATTGGTCAGCTTGGAAGCTCTGATGAGTGTGGGCAGAGGTGAGAGCCACGTGAACAGTTGAATCGAGTGTTTATAAGTGTAGAGTACCGTGAGGGTGCTCCAGATCGAGCCTTTGTTTTGTTTACCTTATGTTTAAAGTTGTTGCACATCCGCGGAATCCAGCCTCAAAATGAGCAACTTTGAGCCACTTGAACATTAAGATTTAGAAAAAACAAAACACCAGCTAAGAAACTCGACACAGAGGAACATAAACACCTATTGCCAGCTAGCGTTTCTGAAGGGTTATTGCAGAGCAACACAAATAGCATGCAGAAGTATAAATGCATATTTTGAAATATTTATTTTTATCGACTAATAAATCAGTTGTCTGGCTTCCAAATCTTAAGAGCTATAGGTTATCCATTTCAGCCAAAAAATCTATATCGCTGCATGCCTAAATATTTTAGATATTTAAAATCTAAATATGAATTTGTTTGTCATATGTGTAATCAGATTTTCCTGAAGTTAAATAAACTCTTTTTTTTCAAGTCAAAAAATTGTGTTTGTAACAAGCGGCATTGTCTATAACCAACTAGTACCAAATCTTGTAGCATTAATAGCTCAGCCATATTAGATATTTAAATCAGTGAGGAGATTATATAAGGGACGGTGGGACTCATTTGTATGTGACAGAAGAAAGACTCTGCATGCATGACCAATAGCTCAAACACATGAAAGAAAGACTTAACAAGAGCCTGGAGGATGAGTGCTGATCGCGTACACTTACTATTCAATGGCTGATGAAAAATGCAAGAGTTGTCAATCTGAATGATCAGTCCAATCAAAATGCGCATAAGCTTGTAACGTTGGCGGTATTGGCACAATTTATTAAAGCTGATAAATTATGGATTATTTCTGCCAGTGGATCCAATTCAGATATGTGCTGCTGCTGGCCATCGAGCTTTTGATTGTCATATTATGTGACATGTTGCACACAGCAAATGGACTTTTTGTTCTATTTTTATTTTTTATTTTTTGTTAGAGAAATGAATAGATGTTGGCAGAACTTGAAGATCTTCATTGTAAAAAAGAAGACTTTAGAATTGCAATTTGCAAAAGATGTTTCCTATGCAGTTTCAGAAAGTAAGATTCTAAAATAAAAACCCTCTGTTCAGTGCATTTGGGTTTTGTAATCAAACATAGAAACATTCATATCACGATTTTTGTTTCACAGCCTATATTTTGGTCATCATCAGTTTCCAAATAAAAAGAGTTACACTGATTAACTTATTGCTATTGACGTCATTCTTCAATGTCAAAAGGGCTCATTTTTGCGATTGTTTTAAAACATCCGATTCAGTTGCCTATGGGAGAAATTACTAATAATAATAAACGTCAGAAAACGGTCAAACTACTTGCTCTCATGTGTTCATGACTATACAGCGAAAGCAGAATAATATAATAAGAAAATGTCAGTTTGCAATATCAGGCAGCATTATGAGCTGTTTTTAATGTCTAAAAATCAATGGAAGTGAATAAAACTTCAAATCTCGAGCCAAAAGGGCTTCAAATGGCCGATCCCGCTTATACACAAAGAATAAGGTCAATATAATGTAGGCAAAATCATTGACCCTCCTGTAAAATGATATTTATTTTTCAAGTATTTTCCAAGTGATGTTTAGCAATAAGAAGATTTTGTTTTCAGCCGTTTGTGAACATACTAGTTTTCAAATTTCTAGTATCTTATTTCTTTCGTCTTTGTCATGACAATGACATTACATTATATTTTACTAGTTATTTGACATTCTGGTGTAAAGTTACAAATTAAAAATACTCAAACTATCAGTCTCACTAATCAGTCTCATGCTCTCCACTTCTCCATGACCACCACAGTAGCTACTCAGGATACGGCCTGGTCCAGGATTTGGAAACCTTGGCATCTCGTCGCTGGTCTTGGATCGAATCAGTGGTGCTGCATAGTCTGAGGGCCTCGGAAAGAGTATCCCCAGGTCGAAATAGAGAATAAAGAGAATATTTAGAGTTGTTGCTGTTCATAGTGTATATAAACAAAATGCAGAAACCTGTGTGGAGCACATTCATGTATCATACCGCTAAGTGATGCACTGAGTGTATGCTTTACTAAACAGATAGGTCTTTTATCTAGTTTTGAACTGTGAGAGTGTGTCTGAGCCTCTGACGTTATCAGGAAGGCTATTCCAGAGTTTAAGAGCCATAAATGAGAAGGCTCGACCTCCTTTACTCGACTTTGCTTTTCTAGGTACTACCATAAGCCCTGAGTTTTGAGATTTTAAAGAGGAAATTGGATTGTAGCGAGACAGAAGGTTGGTTTGATAAAAAGGTTTAAGATTTAAAGTTTTATAGGTAAGAAGCAATATTTTAAATTCAATACGAAACTTAACAGGCAGCCAGTGTAAGGAGGATAAAATTGGGGTGATATGATCATATTTTCTAGACCTGGTAAGAACTCTGGCAGCTGCATTTTGTACTAGCTAAAGTTTATTAATAGAGGATGCTGGGCAGCCATTATATTTGATGTCAGTTGCGGGCCGGAGGGAGAAGGAGGGCGGGATGTAAATTAGACCCCTGCTCTATATGGGGCATGTTTGGATGGACTGGTGCTTTTTTTGTTTTATTTTATTTATTTATTTTTATTTATTTATTTATTTTACTCATTTACTTATTCATTTTTTTCTGTATTTTTTTCTTATCATTTGTAAAAAAAAAGTATTATAGATTGTATAAATGTTTTGTTCTGTTTTGTACTTACTGTATAAAAAACTGTTATGAATATAATATTTAAAAAAAAAAACTAAGTTATACTAATTTTAAGATGCTAGTTATCAGCTTAAAGTTAAAATATCTGTGTTAATTAGGTTGGCAAATTAGGTTAAATAGGCAAGTCATTTGACAAAAGTTGTTTGTTCATTAGCCAATCACAAAATAATAATAATACATTAAAAATACATTTCTTTACACTTATAAACCACTTTTATTCCAGCAAAACTAAAAGAAATAAAACTTTTTTTTTCAAATTTTTTTTTTTTTCAGAAGAAAACATATTACAGTGAAATACTGTGAAAAATATCCTTGCTCTGTTAAACATCACTTTGAAAATATTTGAAAAAGAATACAAATTTCACAGAAGGGCTAATCATTTTGCCTGTAACTATATAAACAGGAGTGCAAATTTTGAAAAAGTACACAGTTTTACAAAATGATATAAATATTACATGTACTGTAAAACTACTCGAGTTTATTATTAAGCATCAAGATCCACCGTATTTTACCAACATCCAACTTTCTGCCCTTACCACTGTTTTCTATGCTACCCTTCACCTGACTGATATCTGTTTGCATGTTTTTTAGCTGTCATTCTCTGTCTTCCTGAAATTTATTATCCCATTGACGGGACTTGTTTGTTTGACAGTTTGCCGATCTGACTCCTCAGCATCTACATCTCCACTTGTCTATCCACCGGTGAGACATTTGATAGGCTGTGCTTTTTTTTTTGGCCTCCCTTTTACAGGTAATCTGCAGTGGCGTAGACGCTCTCCCCTCTTCTATTCAATTACCATGCATCAGCATTCACAAAGCAACCTGGGAGAGAAAATCAGTGAGTCGTTGAATGCAGCCCACTCCCACACACTCCCTCCATTACAGCATCATCCCACACACTCTTTCAGACACCTGTATGTGCAGGGCTGGGAAGGTTACGTTAACAATGAATTTCACTGCAAATACGTTCTTTAAAAAGTTGTTTGTAATGTATTTCATTAGATTATTCAACAGTTTTTTTTTTACATATTTTGTGATTCATTATTTTTGTTTATGTATTCTTTTAAATGGCATTATGGGACCTTGATATTCCCTCCAACAACTTTTAATGTTGAAAAGCTTGAAAGAGTTATATTTATTTACATTTTTAACAGTTTGAAGTTATATATTGTCTGTATTGGTGTTTTAAATCATGGTACAAAATTCTGGCAATAATCTAGCAGTATTTTGGATGTATATTATTATTTTTATGCAATATATTTACTCTAGCTGCACTAGGGCAGCATGATATTTGAAAAATTTGACATTGCAATATTTTGTCTTTTTGGGATATACAGTTAGGTCCATAAATATTTGGACACTGACACAATTTTTAACATTTTGCCTCTATACACCAACACAATGAGTTTGAAATTAAGCAAACAAGATGTGATTTAACTGCAGTCTGCCAGCTTTAATTCGATGTCAAGCTTTAATTTATTAAATTAATTTAATTTAATATTTAGGCGAGGCAGTGGCTCAGTAGTGCTGTCGCATCACAGCAAGAAGGTCGCTGGGTCGCTGGTTCGAACCTCGGCTCAGTTGGTGTTTCTGTGTGGAGTTTGCATGTTCTCTCTGCCTTCGCATGGGTTTCCTCCAGGTGCTCCGGTTTCCCTCACAGTCCAAAGACATGTGGTACAGGTGAATTGGGTAGGCTAAATTGTCTGTAGTGTATGAGTGTGTGTGTGAATGTGTTTGTGGATGTTTCCCAGAGATGGGTTGCGGCTGGAAGGGCATCCGCTGCATAAAAAACTAAATTAACTGGATAAGCTGGCGGTTCATTCCGCTGTGGCGACCACAGATTAATAAAGGGATTAAGCCGACAAGAAAATGTATGAATGAATGAATGAATGAATTTAATATTTACACCCAAATCAGATGAACGCTGTAGGAATTACAACAGTTGTATATTTGCTTCCCACTTGTTAAGGGTCCAAAGGTAGTTGGACAATTGGCTTATAAGCTGTTCCATGGCCAGGTGTGTGTTACTTTCTCATTATCCCAATTACAATGATCAGAATAAAGGTCCAGAGGTTATTTCAAGTGTGCTATTTGCATTTGGAATCTGTTACTGTCAACTCTCAAGATGAGACCCAAAGAGCTGTCACTATCAGTCAAGCAAACCATTATTAGGCTAAAAAAAAAAAAAAAAAACTCATCAGAGAAATAGCAAGAACATTAGGCATGGCTAAAACAACTGTTTAGAACATTAAAAAGAAAGAATGCACCAGTGAGCTCAGCAACACTAAAAGACACGGAAGACCACAGAAACAACTGTGGTGGATGACCAAAGAATTCTTTCCCTGGTGACGAAAACACCCTTTGACAACAGTTGGACAGATGAAGAACACTCTCCAGGAGGTAGGTGTATTTGAATCAGAGTCAACAATCAAGAGAAGACTTCACCAGAGTAAATACAGAGGGTTTACCACAAGATGTAAACCATTGGTGAGCCTCAAAAACAGAAAGGCTTTTTAAAAAGGCCTTTACATTGCTGGAACAACATCCTGTGGACAGATGAGACCAAGATCAACTTTGTACCAGAGTGATGGGAAGAGATGAGTATGGAGGAGGAAAGTGCTCATGATCCTAAGCAGTGAAGCATGGTGGTAGTAGTGACATGGCATGGGCATGTATGGCTGTCAATGGAGCTGGTTCTCTTGTATTTATTGATGATGTGACAGCTGGCAAAAGCAGCAGGATAAATTCTAAAGTGTTTCGGCCAATATTTTCTGCTAATATTAAGCCAAATACTTCAGAACCTATTGGACGGCGCTTCACAGTACAGATGAAGAATAACCCAAAGCATACTGCAAAAGCAACCAAAGACTTTTTGAAGGGAAAGAAGTGGAATGTTATGCAATGGCCAAGTCAATCACCTGACCTTTGATTGAGCATGTATTTCACTTGCTGTAGACAAAACTGAAGGGAAAATGCCCCAAGAACAAGCAGGAACTGAAGACAGTTGCTGTAGAGGCCTAGCAGGAATGAAACTCAGTGTCTGGTGACGTCTATGCGTTCCAGACTTCAGGCTGTAATTGACTGCAAAGGAATTGCAACCAAGTATTTTAAAATAAAAGTTTGGTTTATGATTATAAATCTGGCCAATTCCTCTTGGACCCTTAAGAAGTAGGAGGCACATATGCAAAACTTGTAATTCTTTTTTTTTCAACTGTTTGTTTAATTTCAAATCCATTGTGCTGCTGTATAGAGCCAAAAATGTTAGAATTTTGTTTATGTCCAAATGTTTATGGACCTAAATGTATATTGCAATGTGAATACAATTTCATCAGATGACTTAAACAGCTTTATTTAGGAAGAAGTCTTCATTTTAGATTGATTGGGGTAATTTTGTAGAGGAGTGAGTCTTGAATAATATACAACAAATAAATTACAAGAATAGATGAATACAATATAGCAAAGATAAAAGTTTTTTTTTTAATTAATTCAATTCAATTCATCTTTATTTCTGTAGCCCTTTTGCAATGGAGATTGTGTCAAAGCAGCTTAACATAGAAGTTTTAGTAAGTTGAAACTGTGAAGGTCCAGTTTTCAGAGTTCAGAGTTAATTCAGTTTAGTTCAGTTCAAAGTGGTTTAAATTTCATTGCTGAAAGTCCAAACACTGAAGAGCAAATCCATCGATCCAAAAACAAAATCTTTTTTTGTTCAGCATAAAAAAGTAACTAAAAGTAACATTTGAAAGGGTAAAATAAAAATAGTAAGTGCAGTTAAATATTTGGGTGAACTATCACTTTAAAAACGCATGATGATAACAGGCTGTCCTCTGCGTCTTAAAAAGTATTAAAAGTTGATAAATCAATTTCGAGTTATTAAATTGTGTATCATTGTTGATTATACATTGTATATGTGTATGCTAGCATTTAATCTGCCAATATTGGGGCACGTTGTATGAAATTGATTAAAATTCTGCTAGATTTGACAACACGCTGCTTTGTGAACGGCAGTAACCATGGTAACACCATCGTTTTTTTTTTTTTTTGCTGTTCTAAGGGCACCACCTACTAGATTTGCATTTTTATTCAGTATATAAATAATGTTTTAGTGAGGATTAGTTTCTTAAAATCAGTATTTAGTAAATATACTGTAAGTTAAAATGTCGCCAATGTTTACCATTGAAACCCAAAGGGGCAATGAGTTTTAAAATGTGGATTCTTACAATGTAGAGTCTTACAATGTATGAAATTTCACTCTCTGATTCCTGTATGTACCCTGGATAAACTTTTACTCCACTTTGATTAAACCCTGCATAGATTATAATCAACTATATAACTAGGTATAATCCCAACTCAACATTGCATATCCTGCGATGTGACTTGTGCGGATGCACGCATTGAGATATTGATGCTGAAACGATATACCGTGCAGCCCTTAACACAATATTTGACTTCACAATATTTATACACAGCTTTTTAAAATAGATGATTTGGTACCATTACATTGTACTTATTTTATCTTTTAGGAAACAGTTGGGGCAGTTAAATGAAAGCAAAAGCATTCCAAACTTTAGACTCCCTGCTTTTAATGCATTGTTTATTCGTTGATTGCCAGTAAATGCTTCCATTTTTAGTGAGTGTTACATAATTCCCTTAAAGCGATAGTTCACCAATAATTTATTTACTCACCATTTTTCCAAACCTCTTTCAGTTTCTTTCTTTTGTTAAACACACAAGAGGATATTTTGAAGAAAGCTGGAAACTAATCATTGACATCCATAGTAGGGCTGCACAATATATTGTTTCAGCATCGATATCACAATGTGTCAATTTGCAATAGTCACATCACAGTCAATACAATGTCAAGTTGGGATTATAGCATCATAGTTCAGAACATGTGAGTCATTACAAACTTTAACCCTAATATAGATCGAAGGAATTTCATTTGCATGTGTTTTTAGGACCTGTGACTGTGTACGATGTAATCACATTACAAGCAAGAGGTTATAAAGGTATATAAACCAAAATAGATTGTATTTAATTATTTATACAATGATGACTCTACACCATAGGTCTCAAACTCAGTTCCTGGAGTGCCGCAGCTCTGCATAGTTTAGCTCCAAACACCTCCTACTTACACCTGCTTAAAAGTCTGTAGTAGTTTTGAACACCTTGATTAGTTGGATCAGTTGTGTTTTAATAGGGTTGGAGCAAAACTGTGCAGAGCTGCGGCCCTCCTTGGAATTAATTCCAAATAGTTATTTATACAAGATCTTATGAAATTATATTCATATTACAATATATATTGCAGACAAGCTAAATATCACAATATCAGTTTTTGTCTAATATTGTGCAGCCCTAATCCATAGTATTTGTTTTTCCTGCAATAGAAATCAATGATAACACGTTTTTAAGCTTTCTTTAAAATATCTTAATTTGTGTTTAACAGAAGAAAAAGCTAATAGGTTAATATCCACTTAAAGGTGAGCAAATAGTGAGTAACTTTTAATTTTTGGGGGAACTATCTCTTTAACTGTCCTTTGTGCGGAATTATGGATGTCAGAATCACAGTCACTGTTGGAAACTGTTAAAATATAAAAAAAGACGCTGTGAATTTTTCTGAACAACAGAAGGCAGTTTAACTGATCAGGACAAACAAGAGACTCACTAAAATCTATCAAAAAGAGTTGTGGATTGAGAAAATAAAGATTCAAGGGTATTTACATCTTTGAACATGGTCATTTTTAGAAATCTCTTTTATTTTAAATTTGAAATAATAATTTATTCCAGTGTGAAATAATTCACATTAAAACATACAAGTAATCTTTTTGGTAAATGTTTTTAGATAGATCTGCAATTTGATTACCACCCATTTAAGATATATCTGCAATAAGATAAAGCTTATCAGGATTTATATTTTAAAAACATAATTAAGCACACTATAAAAAATGCAGGCTTCCACACAGTTCATTCACAATCGATTAAGTTAACGTAACAAGTTTCAGTGAATTGAACAGAAAACAATTAAGTTCACCCTTAAAAAAAATCTCAAGAAAAATGTTGCTTCAGCTCATTTTAAAGGGGCACCTATTTTCCCCTATTTACTAGATGTAAGATACGCATTTGTTGTCTCCAGAATGTGTCTGTAAAGTTTCAGCTCAAAATACCCGTAAGATTATTCATTATTATTTCTTCAAGAATTTGCCCATTTTGTGTCTGAGTACGGTGTAGCTGTTTTTGTAGCCTGCGGCTTTAAATGCAAATGAGCTGCTTCTCCCCGCCTACTGTTCCCTTGTGCATGTCTGCTTCTCCTGTTACATCAGATAAACAGCAGTCAGTGACAGACAGACACAGATCAAGCTGAAATACAGCTCATAAGTCAAAAATACCAATTAAGTTTATTTCATGTATTTGTAGTGGAGTTTATTTAAGAATTTATGTATTGATGAGTCTTACACAAATGCTGTTTGCCGTACACACACAAACACACACACACACACATTAGCATTTAATGACACCACATGGCTGTGGTGATTTTAGATTATTATAGATTATTATAAAAATCACAGAGAGTTGAAACTATTTTTCCCCAGTTTTTTTGCAAATAAATTGTTCTGTAGACATGTGTACATGTTGTTATAGAAACATGGTTCCTGTCAATCAATTGTTGGGTGGGGAAAACCACATTTCTACATCACGTTGTGATGGGCCTTTCGCTGGTATTTAGGTCCTATTTTAACGTTAGGAAATAAAAAAAAGAGACTTTTTGGGTTTATATCCCTGCAGTATGACAGCGGACACACTATACATACAGACAGTTCTGTTTAAACAGCTTACAAAAGATGATTTTTATTATAGGTGCCTTTTAAACAAGTTGTTTGAACAATACGCAAAACCATTTTTTGAGTGTATTGTGCTACTCCCCAATCCTCTGTATGTGTGTTCCAGGTACAGGAGCGCAGGGCCGAGATCCTGCTGTCTTTGGGGACTCTAGCGCAGGATGTTCGGTCTGCCAGGACACTCAGCCAACCTGGCTGTGGACTCACTCTGCTGAAGCGCTTGGAACACAGTATCAACAACTACCTGTATGTAGTCAGACTGCTCCACGTGGAGGTGAGGACGACCAGTTCAACCTTGTGCTGCAGCACAGATAGATATTGGCACTAAGATTCACTGCACACAGATAGATTGCCAGCCTCTTAGGAATTTGCAGTCTCACATCAGAAGTGATATTGACTTGAAGAATGAATAATGAAGGCTTAAGAGTTACCAGAGGTCTGACCTTGCAAAAATAATAAACAGCTTACTGTGGATATAGTTTTGTCATGTTTAGCAAATGTTCATGAAAATATAAATATAGAAATTAAATAATGGACATGATTATTGTTAGGCCTGACTGCTACATCAGACCCTAATAAATAAACAAATTAATTAAATATAGCTAACAGAACATAAAGAATATATAATAATTCACATAGTGATTTAATTACTAAAATGAATATAGTTAAGCCTGTTTGCGAGATCTTACCCTATTAAACAAATAAAATCTAATGTAAATATAATTTATTAATATTTATTATATTAATATTAATAACATTTGCAAACATTCAACAATCCAGAAAATACAATACAGTATATATTCAATATATTTGTATATGTAATGCATGTTTATTTTCTGCAGGGTCAGATGATGTAGTAAAATTATATAGTGTAGTATGATAATTTACTACTACAAATATATGACTTGTGTTGCTTGTTTAAACTACTTATTAAAAATGAGTTAATATAACACCATTTTTAAGTTTTCTATCAAACAACTTATAGACTCATTTTCAAAATGTAGCCCTATATACATTTCTGGAGATCTTGAATTATGTAGCCAGAAGTTTGTATGGCTGCATTTTATTTTTAAAACGAATGCTACGATCCGATATGACGCAGTTTCTTTTTCTGCTGACCACCTGCTGACCACTTACCTCCGTATGGACGGCTTCAGTGCGTAATTCGTAAATTAATAATTCCTGGAACAAAACCAGGAAATAAAAGTTACCGTGCCCCACCACAAAACTACCCAAGGATGTAAAGGTGTTGTGCATGAAAGTAGAGAGCGGGGATGTGGCGGGTTGTCGTGGAGGAAAGTGAAGAGCGGAGGTCATTGGATGGCGAAGGGGTATCACGGACGAAAGTGAAGAGGGTAGGGGAGTTGTGGAAAAAAGTGGAAGTGAACATCGGACAGTGGAGGAGGGTGGTTGAAGAGGGGGATTGGTAAAATAAGGTGCCGGATTAGATTTCAGAGGTGCCGGATACTGATACTGCATGTTCCGGCACAAATTAAACCCTGATCATGGATAATAAAAACATGTAGCAACAAACATAAATCGTATGAACAGCATCTATTCAGTTAACTTTACTATAATGTGCCAAGTGAAAAACAAATATTTAAATTAAATGACTTAGTCTAATATTCAAGAAGGGCCCACAGTTACCTGTCATGTTTTCTGGCTGACTTAAGATTGCTTTGCGTCTGTCTCCTGCTATCCTTCTGATTCATTTGCATAGTTTCATCTTCTTGAGATCTCTCTTAATCAGGCTCATTCTGAGATTTACTTGTGGTTTTAAAAAAATTGAAAATATGCATGACTGCCTTTGTGGCATTTTGAAAATACAAATATTATTAAGTTTGACCACTGTGCCACTATTTATTTTCGCTGCTCATTGTGCACGAAATAACAATCACCAACCAATAAGAGTGATTGTAAATATAAGAAAGCTGTTTGTCTGTAAATATTGTTGAGGGCCAATAGTGTTGCTTTAACTTGAGTATTGGTGACTACCGTCATGTGTGCGCACATACACAATCCACACAGCCTTCATCTGAATTCACATTCTCTCTCTCTCTCTCTCTCGCTCTGTCTCTCTCTCTCTTTCTCTCTTACACACACACACACACGCACACATACACACACATAGGTATTCACTGCACACAAGTTAATGCCGGATCCATTAAAATAAATGCTGGAATGCAAAACACGAATATCGGACATTTTCCGGAACAGGATCCGGCAAGATCCGGCTCAAATTAAGCACTGGAAGACTTTACCACTGTTACAAGTTTGTCCAGTGGCTCGCCATGTATGTCGGCACACTTAAAATGCAGTGAGCAGT